>NC_064923.1:426208538-426511296 GCF_023897955.1 Schistocerca gregaria
AAATAGGAACACAACAATTACAAGTCACATCCGTCGCAATTCCGCGATGAAAGAAATAATAACTGGACACGACAAGGCTATGCTCGCAACACAAATCATGACCAAAACAGACACCATCCGTATGACAACCGTTGGCAGAGTGGTAATAATTACAGGGAAAGATCACCTATCCGCGGTAGAGACTATCACAGAGACAATCAGAGAAACAGGCAAAGTGGGGACCAAAATAATTATTATCAAGGGAGACAGAATAACTTTAGACGCAACGGTCCAGCGTGCAGTTACGATTCAGGGAAAATTCTCCACCACGTGACCGACAAGAAAGAAACTATGCAATCTACCGACATGACGACAGACGATATGATCGTAACGACAGACCTGAATTGCAACTGAACTGGCGGGATTTAAACAGAGCAGGGCCCTCTCGACAAGGTGAGTTTGTAGAAGTTAGGTCTCCAAATCCTAATAAAGACGCGGGCCAACAAAGAGACAATAGGCAATGACTCACACCGCTGGCAGCCACAAAACGTACTTATGAAACTGACGACGCAGCTGCCGTAGCTAGTAATTACGTAAAAATGGAGGACATTAGGGACATCTTACTCCAGGAACACGACGTAAAACCTAACAACATTGCATATCCTGTGATTCACATTACAGTAAATGACGTAAAATTTACGGCAGTACTTGACTCTGGAAGTCCCAGAGAAACAGCCTTTAGCAAATGCAACAAATCGAACGATTGCCACACACTTCCGTTACGGAAGATTAAATTACAAGGTGCAATCTTTGGAAAAAGTGTAGATTTACGCCAGCAAACCAACATAGAAATCTTTTGCCAAAGCCACAGCTTCTCTATGAACTTTCTTATTGTTCCATTATTGTCGACGGAAATTATATTGGGAGTAGACTTTTTGAATGAATACAAAGCAATCTTAAACTTTCACGATGCTGAAATAAGTTTGGAGAAGGAATGTAAGTCAATAGCTTTAAAATTTGAAGATTGGCTCTCAAACCGTGACGAAGAAATTAATCGGCGTCTCCTCCTGTTAGACAACAGTTCGCAATTATTGTCAGAATTTGACACTAACAATCACTCTGCAAGTACTGACAGGGATCATATCGACGGCGCATTTGATACTAATAAGTTAATTCAGAATAAAATTCAAACAATTCAGAATTGTAATGACACTGATAGGCAGGACCTTTTTGAGATTTTACAAGCACATTCAACTGTTTCTACTCACAAAACACGAACAATCAAGGGATTTCGTGAGCATACTAAATTTTGTGTTAGACCATACGTAATTCCGGCACACTATAGGGACCGTGTTAGAACAGAAATACAATCTATGCTTGACGAGGGCATTATTGAGCCTGCATTAAGCTCATACAACAATCCATTACATGTTGTTGAGAAAAAAAAATGGATCGATCAGGTTTGTCTTTGATTCGAGACAAATCAATACTATCATCATTCCTGAAACAGACAGGCCGCAAACGTTGGAAGAACTTCAAAATTTTAATAGTGTAAAAGTGTTGTCTTCTATTGATCTTAGATCCAGCTTTTATCAGATCGAACTTCATCCAGAATGTAGAAAATACACAGCTTTCCTTTGTTTCGGCGTTTGTTATCAATTTCGGAAACTTCATTTTGGTTTGAACATTTCTTCGGCAGCGTTCATTCGCGGGCTAAATTCCATATTACCTGATTTCTTAAAACGGCACATCACCTTATATGTGTATGATATTCTAATAGCAGAAGCCTCATGGGAACAACATAATCACATCCTCAGCAGTTTGTTACGTGTTTTTGCAGAATCTGGAATTACAGTTAACTTGGAAAAGTCGGAATTCGGTAGGACAAAGGTGAAGTTTTTGGGACATATTATTTCTTCTGAAGGCATTCAGCCGGATCCTGAAAAGTTAGAAGCAATCGCAGTTTTCTAGGTCTCGTAAATTTTTACCGTCTTCTTCCGAATATGCAAATTCTAGTTACACCAAAACTTTGTTCTCTCACCGGAAAAAATACTATTTGGAACTGGGACGAACAAGCACAGTGGGAATTCAATTCTTTGAAATAATCGCTACTTAACGCGCCAATACTAGCTCATCCAGATCTATCACAAGATTTCTGCCTTAGCACGGATTCTTCTAAAGTCGGTCTTGGTGCCCCTTCTATTTCAAGCAGCCACAGAAAATGACACCACTGTTCAGAAAACCATTGCTTTTGCTAGCCGAGTGCTAACAAAATCTGAAAAAAATAATTCCGTTACTGAATTAGAAGCTTTAGCTATCGTTTGGGCATTTAACAAATTCCGTTTCTTTCTTTCTGGTAAGCACGTAAAAGTATACAGTGATCATCGTGCATTAAAACTTCTTATGTCTTCAAAATTAAATAATGATAGGTTAAAACGTTGGGCTTTGTTTCTGCAAGAATTCCACTTCACAATAGTCTACATTCCCGGCAAGGAGAACATTGTTCCGGACGCACTGTCACGCGTACCGGCTAGGCTTGAGAAAAGTAACACAGAAGGCAACCTCGAGAAAAATTTCAGTATTCTTTACATTCAGAAAGTCGCCTTTGAAAACTTAATCATGACATCTTTAAAGGACATTGCTCATGAACAAGATAAAGATCCGATTTGGAAAGACATCAAAAGTAAATGGCATGAAAAGACACACACTCAGATTCAGCATTATTATCTGGTTAGAAACAACATACTTTTCAAACGCTGCACTGTTGATAACAAGCTATGGGTACTTCGCATTCCAGACGATTTCGTTAGTAAGCTTATTTGGTACATTCATTTCAGCTACGCACATTTTGGTCCACGAAAATGTTATCATATTCTTCAAACAACATGTTAGTTTAACAATATGGAAAAGAGAATTCGAAGAGTCTTGTCTATTTGTAAACTTTGTCAAAAAGCTAAACCATCTACTATCTCACATCGTGCTCCGTTGTTTCCTATCATTCCTTCTAAAGTAAAAGACTTTGCTGCTGTTGATCTCTTGGGACCGATTGTCAGAACATCTAATGGATTTTCGTACGTTCTAGTCGTTGTTGAACTTACTTCAAAATTTGTTTCTTTCACTCCGGTACGTAAAGCCACTAGACGGTCTGTATCCAACGCCTTTGTTAAAAATTTCTTACGTGAAGCTGTACACGTTAGTAAAATCATTTCAGATAACGGACCACAATTCAGATCTGCTGTTTGGTCAAGCATTCTTCGGAACCATAAAATCAAACCTGTTTTTATTTCATTGTACTCACTACATTGTAACAAGTCTGAGAAGATTAAGAAAGAAATTAATAAGCTTTGCAGACTTTATTGTCACAGAAAGCATTAGCATTGAGACAGATATTTACACTTATTTCAAAACGTGCTGAATTAAATGCCTCAAGACTCCACTGCTTTACCACCTATTCTTGTACTAAAGAATGAAGAACCACCGAAGAGAATCCGAGACCTTGTACCTTTTCCAAATACACGTAAACTTCGACACAAGGACATAATTGATTTAGCTATTAAAAATATAAAATCTGCAGCTTACAAAAGGAGAAAACTTCACGATAAAGCAAATGCAAAGAAATTATATATCGGTCAGAAAGTTCTCATTAAAGCTCATTCATTGTCAGATAAGAAGAAACACTTGAGTCACAAATTCTTTCTAGTTTACAGTGTACAGTGGACCTTACAGAATCCGACGTATACCACATAATTGCGTTCAAGTTGAAACTCTGTGTACTAGTAAGAGTTAAGGATTGCACCACATTTCACATGTAAAATCGTTTATTGAAAGATAATCTCCTTTATAACTTAGTCTTTGCCTTAAAATTTTTCACTTCACGTTACTAGTATGCATTGTCAGACTTAGAATCTGTTAACATGCAACAATGTTTGAAGTTAAATATCCAGTCAAGAACCAAGAGAACTTATTTAGACAGTATTAACGAGTGCATTGTTATAGTGAACAGATGACACAGTGTTATTGTGTGTGTACATTCTTGCCTGTTAGTTGCACGATTACGTAACGACTATAAGGCTGACATACATAGAACATGTACCGGTACTGCTAAAGAGATTTTAATGCATCATTTTGGTTTACTTGAAAATACATTCTAGATTTAAAGTACTATCTGAGAGATACCAGATGTCACAGTGGTTAGTTTATTTGACAGCTATACGATTATATCACGACGCAACTAATATGTGACACAATTGACATTGTTGCTTTTGCGGTACATCTGTTTTATATCTGCACTGTTTTTCTGTATTATTCTGGAAAGTAAAACATGTTTTAGTAGTAACTTTTGTGATATAGCTACAATGAGACAGCCTTTTCCGTAGCACAACAACACGTTACAGCACAGTACTTTCTTCATCACGGCAATGAGCGTAATAACTAAGATATCTATACGCAAAGCATTTCACTTTTGTTTATCATGAGGTAAGTACATTGACTTCTGCAAAACTTAGCTTACAGTGGACGATAACTACGACACTTGCACAGAATTATCTAACAGCAAGACGCACATTTTGCCCTACAGGACATGCATTTGAGAGATTAATTTTGTACTTCAGCCATTTATTTTTGAAGATTTTTGAATTACAAAGAAGGTTTTCCATGATATATTTCATTCCATTGCTGTAATCTGTAACACCTGAGGGTATAATTACATTAATCCTCAGGGGGGTACACGCTTACTTTGTGTACCATGTGTATGGCAAGCACAAGGAGTCATAGTTAATATGGCATTTGCTTATACAACTTAACACGTCAGTACCATATTTCTCTAACACAGAATTACGCAGCTATCTGATCATTTAACTGAGAGAGACAAATATTTATTTTACTACATAAGTGACAGATGTTTACGTAATTACACAGTTGGATAACTTCACACTTATGAAATTGTATTTTGTCTGTACTTTGTGAAATGTTCATATTTTTTTGGAACAATTGTGGTACTATGAGAGCTTTCAATGATGTATTTGGTATGGGATCATGATTTTTAAAGTACGTTTGTGGTAGATGACACTTTTGACATGAGCAGAGAATTTTTTTTGGTTTTGAAATTATTCGCAGAAGCTACGGCGATTTTGAGATTTGGCTGAGGTTTTATGATGTTATGATGACGATGTGTATTACGCTGTTGGGGTACGTTTATGATCAATAAGCTGATGATATATGAGGAATTTGATTATGCTACATATTTATTATGATGAAATATTGAAGAAGTGTCTACGAATATGTATATGTGTAATTAAGCAAGGAATAATGAGTAGTGGTTAGGGACTCTGGTTTGTGAAAAAGGATGTTGGAAACCGAGAACCGTACTTTAAGAGTTATGAAATGTGTGTATATGCGTGAATGTATCACTATGCTGGCGAAAATGTTTTGGACACTGTTATATTTACAGGATTTTGTTTCTACAGATTTGAAACGCAAATTCTCGAATTAAATGAGACTGTCACTGTAATGCAAACTGGTGTCGTAAATATTTCAGTAAGAAAGGTAGGTGACCTTGATGTAATGCGTTTTGGGTGCCCTCTGAGAGATAGTCGTCTGACAAAAGAAAGCCATTAGGTGGAGAAAAAAAGAGGCCCATATCCTCGCTTTTGACATTCCTTTGTAGAAAGCATCGCAAATACGACATGCTCAAAATTGAAAACATATGATTACACTGTGGAGTTCTTAATTTATGATATTTACTGAAATGCGTAATGAAATGACGAGAAATATTTTATATCTATAGACCTGATTATGACTACTGTCTTTCTAGTTGAGAGATTTTTTTACTAACTTATGAAATCCCATTTGGCTAATGAATGATGTTTCATGCCTTCCTCTGTACATATTAGCTCATTTTGTTTAATATCTAGTTTCTAGCTGCACTTCAGCATTGGCTAAAATAAAATTGAATAGATGTACTAATATCACTATTTTCTTTCTACAGACCCAGAAAAGAATGATTTTATGATGTTTTTTCGTAGAAAAGAGAGCACAAATAGACATTCCCCTTCACAAGAATTTCATAAATATTTTTTTTAATGACTTGGTAACTTTCTTGCTGAGTAAGTTTTTGTGATGCATCACTCTAGTGTTAAGATGTGACATTGGTATTAGACATGGCCATTTTTACTGTAATATTTTTTCTGCTTGACCTTAGTAATGTTTAGGTATAAGTTATTGCATTTGCTGCTGCTGTTTGCCAGGCATAGTGCTACTAAATTTCACTTTGTATTACTCTGTTAAGCCAGTTTTACTACTGATTGCTGCACATTGGCTCATATTTGTTGTAATATCGCAATTTCTCTGCTAATTTAGATTTACTGCTGCATGCTTTGCCAATTTGCATTTTTTTGTCCTTGCTGTTTGTGTTAATTTGTTATGTGCCGCTGCATTGCCTCGTCCCTTGGTATATATATCTGTGCTCAGTAGATTTAAGTTAGCTTATGAGTGGGTAGACTATATAAGAAACTAACTATGATGAATTGGAAGAAATGCATTGAGAAGCTATAAGAAAATGGTTTGGCCAAAAAAGTAGTGTACAGTGGAGAAAATCTATTTTTGAAAGAGGATGTGAAAAGGATACAGAAAGCTTGCTTAGATAGAATTTTTTTGGTGGAAACAAATGTTGAAATAGGAGGAAAGATCTACAGAATGAAGTTTTGGGTTGGACTCCAGTAGCAAATGTCACACTGAAAACAAACCCTGTCCTGTACCTTTGTGTTATTATACTATATGAATTTGTGTTTTTCCTTTCTTTATGTGTTTAGCTAATAAGATTTACATTGTAGAATTTTTTTGATGTTTAGACATTATTTATGCTGTTTTGTTTTAATGCTCATGTGTGAAATTGATGTTTCAAAAGTTATTCTGATCTTTTATGTATGTACTTATGTCATAATTCCTGTAACTCTGTTGTATATGTTATTTCGATTCTTTTGTAAAGCCTGTACTAAAAATGTTATCTGTATTGTTATGTTCTTTAATGATGTATTTTGTACCTTTGTAATTGTATTCTTATGATGTAAATTTATAATTGTATAGACACCAGTTCTTCAAATTAAGTTACATTTCACTGCACATGTTTCTGTTTGTCATACTATATGCACAATATGTGAGGAGTTAGGACTGTTAGTGTTTGCAATTGTGTTAATAATTCAGCACGGGACTGGATAACAGCATTGCTGGTTCTAAGGACATTTCAAAAAAAAATTGTGAGTGCACAAGTGGTGGTTCATGGACTTGCTATATTGTCCGCAAGACTCTTTGATGGTGAATGTGCACCTGCACAGTTGCAACAGATGGCTGCTGGCCGTCTCTACAAAGACTACAGTGGGTCTGCATCTTTGATGGCCCACAAATACCATTATTTCTACAAGGACTACAGTTGGTCTGCATCTTTGATGGCCCACCAATGCCATTATTTCTACAAGGACTGCAGTGGGTCTGCATCTCTGGTGGCCCACCTGTACCATAATCTCAACTAGGACTACTGTGGGTCTGCTCTGTGATGTCCTACGTACCAATATTTTTCAAAACTTCGACATACTCTGCTGTGGGTTTGCTCTGTTGTGGCCCATTACCTGTCTGCATGTCAAGAGTCAACACTGTCTTTCCCTTGGAAGGACAGCACTACTTCTTCCAGACTGCATGGAAATCCACTACTTCCATTTGCCTTTTCTTTCACTGCTCAGACTTTGAGAAAAAAACTGCAATCTTACTATGATGGATGATCAAGATTGTATTTATGGACTGTGAGAAAATTTTAGCTTTGGCCCAACATTGTATCAATAAGTGTGTGCATTTGATTTCTTTGTTACTGTAATTATGAAAAAAATTTTCAAATCTGCATTGGCCACTCTACAAAACAATTTTTTAATTTTTTTGTGGGGAGCATGGGGACTATATAAGTAGGCTGATTAGGTTTTCTTATTGGTAACGCCACGTAGCGCTCTGTATAAAAATCATTGGCTGTGCTGTGTGCAGTCTGTGGCTAGTTTGCATTGTTGTCAGCCATTGTAGTGTTGGGCTGTTGGTTGTTAACAGCGCGTAGCGTTGTGCAGTTGGGAGGTGAGCCGCCAGCAGTGGTGGATGTGGGGAGAGAGATGGCGCAGTTGTGAAATTTGTAAGACAGGATGTCATGAACTGCTATATACATTATGACTTTTGAACACTATTGATGTAAATACATTGTTTGTTCTCTATCAAAATCTTTCATTTTGCTAACTATGCCAATCAGTAGTGCCTTCAGTAATTTGAATCTTTTATTTAGCTGGCAGTAGTGGCGTTCGCTGTATTGCAGTAGTTCGAGTAACGAAGATTTTTGTAAGTGCATTGTAAAAGATATAGGTTAATGTTAGACATGGCCATTCTTTTGTAGGGGTTATTGAAAGTCAGATTGCATTGCGATAATATATATATATATATATATATATATATATATATATATATATATATATATATATATTGTGTGGCAGTTTAAGCACATTCTTGCACAATTTTTCTAAGGTGACGTTTCAGTAGTAAATGTAACTAAACAACAGCAGTTCATAACAAATATGAAATGACATGTATGACGTATCTCGTTTACTGGTATGCTGTCTGATCAAAAGTATCCACACACCCATTAGAGGATACTGCCAAGCAGTGTGTGCACCCGAACCTTAATGATGGATGTAACTCTGTTGTGGACGCTTTCATTGGGCTGTCTCAATTTCAATGCAAGAATGGCAGCCCATTCTTCCTTAACAGCCGAAACTCGAGAACGAAGTTATCTTAAACGCTACGGTCTGGAATGAAATCGACGTTCTGACTCATCGCAAAGCTGTTCCATTGGATTAAGGTCGTGACTCTGGGCAGATCAGTCCATTTCAGGAATGTTATTGTCCACAAACCAATGTCTCACAGATGCTGCTTTATGACAGGCGGCCGGCCGGAGTGGAGGAGCGGTTCCAGGCGCTACAGTCTGCAGTCTCCAACCGCGTTGCCGCTAGGGTCGCAGGTTCGAATCCTGCCTCGGGCATGAATGTGTGTGATGTCCTTAGGTTAGTTAGGTTTAAGTAGTTCTAAGTTCTAGGGGACTGATGACCTCATCAGTTAAGTCCCATGCTGCTCAGAGCCATTTGAACCATTTTTGATGACAGGTGGCATTCTCCTATTCATACAAATAATCATTGTCTCAGATATGGCCTCCCACTGTACGCAGTACACAGTTCTGTCAAATGTGTTCATATCCATCCTTTAGCGTTTGCTTAGCCAAAGTAAGCGGTCCAATGCCAACGAAGGAAGTCACCATCGTACCGCAACGCCCCCTCCTCTCCATTGGCACTACACATGACGGCAGATGACGTTCTCCGGCCATTCGCCATTCTTAACGCCATCCATTAGATTGCCACAAGACATGGCGTGATTCAACACTTCAGATCACTCGTTTATAGTTTTCTACCGTCCAGTGGCATCACACATTTGTCAGTTAACGCTATCTACAGTATCTGTACCCCTCTGTTTTTAAGTCCCTGCTCACAATTACTGAGCTATCTGGACTGATGGTACCAGTGAATTCATCCGCTGTTTTCATGCGATTTTTTAGTACTACCCTCCGCAACGACAGACGGTCGCTGTACGTCATGACATGAGATGTGCCTGGTTTTGGTTTGGCTAAAGTTGTTCCTCAGCTTTTACGCTTAGCAGTCACGTCATCAGTAGTCGGGTTGGGCGGCTTTAGAAGCGCTGAGATGTCTCTGATTGGATTTATTGCTGACGTCACATCTAAAGACTAGTCGACATTGGAATGCGCTGAGGTCTCCTGGACGATCCATTCTGCTGTTACTGCTTCGCCACTGATGACGCAGTACTCCTCACCTTTCATACTGGCGAGTCTGCTGCCTGGTCGTCACTTCCAAGTGACACAGAGGTTTCCGAGTGCTTTGTTTCAGGGAAATGTAGAAGAGAGCGAAAAAACACTAGATACCACATAAAAACAATAGACTATTTACTAAGGACACCTTAGTCGAAAAATGTGAAGCTCTTTCATTTTTCTCTAGTAAATCTTGACTCTGCATCCTCGTTCATGATGCTACAGAAGGCTTATCTAAGTTACACTTTTACAAAATACAAATCCCTCCTCGAAATTATTCACCATACAGGAAAACCATTTCCCCGTAAACTAACTAGACTGAGTTCCCTTCGGCACATTACCTTGCTTCCTGAACACTTGATCAGTCTGCTCTTCCGCATCTCCAGGTACAACTGCCTGCCTTTTCCTTCTTGCTGCTTCTACGCTGGCTCTATAGTCTATGGTCATTTCTATTTTGCTTGTCTCATAAACATAAGAAGTACAAGCTGCCGTTGGTCACTCCGGGCCCTTCTGCCCTGCTGACATGCTAAGTTATCTCAAGTGACCCACAAATAACAAATATTGTTTTGAATAGAAGAGTAACACTTTGGAACTAAAATTCCATAACCTCTTGGTATTCACAAATAACCTTGAAGTCCTTGAAGCCACTGTAGTTCAATGACAGGTTAACTATGCAACGTCTGATAATACCTAATTACTGTACTTGAGCTCGTAGCTGAGCGTACGTCTTGGCTTGATGAAGTCGCTGCACAATACACTTAGGAATTCACTTTTCCTGGCCAGATTATATTCTTCCTGCTGCCATAGAGTGGTCAACAGCACTATCCAAGTTTCCCAAAGTGCCTTTAACCCTATATTACTAAAAATTATAAAATTTATTATTGCATTATCTGCCAGTTTGGTGTTGTCAGTATAGGGTGTAAAACAGGACTTTTGTACTGATTTTGTGTGTGACGTACATTTGGACACCTTATAACTGTATTTAACTAGTCCATAAATTATAAATTATGGTTTCCTTTGAATAAAATATGGGGTTGTAAATATCACAATGGTTCAGTAACAATACGACACTTCCCCTCCACTCTTTAGTGTTCTACGGTTAACCAAAGAATGGTTCGTACTGATCTGAAATATGCCATCTGATTAGAGCTATAATTCAGATTCTGATATCAACTTTATTTCGATGGGTACATAATTTCAAATGCAGATGTAACACTCTAAGATACGTTGGAAAGAAAGGAGACAATGACTTCCAGATTCATTACTACTTGAGAGCAGCACAGGAAATTTGATGTATGGTACGATCACTATGAGAGAAGTTAGTAGTTTCATCGAAATGAAAACAACAGTTTGAGTCAGCTAAAAATTTAAATGTCATGTTCTTCTCCAGAGAGGCGACCTAGTATGAAAAACTCTGGTATCCACTGGCGTCAATGCAAGACGTGAAAGCTCTGAGGAACGAAGGCATATCTGTTTTCAGATCCAACTATACCTCTGGTCTAGGTGTAGTGTAATCGAAAATCCGTGGAATTCAGGTTTAGTATCAGCCATGCCTATAATCTTGAATAAAAATCATTAGCAAAGGCGACGGAAGACTTCCAGTATGAGTCACCCTCATTCTGCCAACAGTTGTGTCATAGACGGCAGAGGAGCAGACAGAATTTCAGTTCTTAAAATGGAAGAGACGGCAGTGGAGTAAGCCATGAGATGGCAGAAGGCAATGGGAGTCACGACAATGAAAACACAAAATGTGTATCATTAGGACATGTGGGCTGTAATTGAAAACGTGTCAGTGTGGCATCTCCACTGGCCAAAGACACCGAATGCCGTTCTGCAAGATGAGATTGCCATCGGGGAAGTGACTGTGAGAAATAAATGAATAATATAGAAACAGTAACAGTCTTATAACTCGGAAATTACCATATCGTAAGTTGAATTATTATGGAAAAAGCTAGAAAATCTAAGATAAAAAATCCGAAGGCTCAGTCAGTGGGGGTCAGTGATGTAAAATGAAAAGAAGATAAGGATTTCTAGCCAGACGAATATAGTGTAATAATAACAGCAACGGCAAATCGTTTAACGGGAATATGATCCGTTATGAATGTAGAGGTAGGTTAGACAGTGATTTATTTCAAACAGTTCAGTGATAGGATTCTTCACAAGACACGAACGGAGCAAAAGTAACTCAGGGCCACATGCTGACGTCAAAAGCAGAAGATGAAGAGTTAGAGAAATTATGTGACGATACTGAACGCGTAGTTTAGTAAGCAAAGGGAGACGAAAATCCAATAATCATTTGGGATTCGAACGCGATTGTATGTGGAGGAATAAAAGACTGATTTGCAGAAGAATAATGGCTCGTCAGTATGAATGAGAAACGAGAAAAGCTGAATTCTGCTGTATATTTCACTGAGTAATAGCGAACATACCCTTCAGTAACCATACTTAAAAATGGCCCACAGAGTCAGGAAGATTCCAGCTACTTGATAGTAGGACAGAGATTTTAATGCCAATTATCAGAATATAAGGCTAGGCTGGAGGAGATACAGATTTGGATCACAGTTTAGTAATGATGAAAACTAGATTTACGTCAAAGAGAGGATCTGGGAGGATAAATGTGGAAGAAGTTGGATACTAAAATACTGAAAAGTGATGAGATGCATGTCTGAAGAGACTGCGCTAATGAATACCACAGTAGACTGAAGAGGTGTGAAAGGAGAAGTGGGAAAGAGGAACATAGATACAAGCACGGCACTTGCCAAGAAACAGAACAGTTGAGTATTTCAACTGATCATCGAAAGAGGAAAATATAAAGCATTCAGAAAGAAAACAGAAATACAGCAGCATACGTCACCTAGGAATGAAATAAATAGAAAGTGCAAAGAAGCCAAGGCGAAATAGCTGCAGGGAAAGTGTGAAGAAATCTAAGTTCAGATGGTCATTAGATGAACTGGTTCAGCACGCAGAAATGCCGAAAAAACGTTCGGTGAAATTAAAAAGCAAGGACATAAGATGGTTAATTCAAGTGCAAAATGCAGAGGAGGGACCTGCAGGCACAAAGAGTAATTTAAATGTCTCTACTTGGGATAGGAAGTTCCACATGACATAACAGAAGAAGAACTTGTCACTCGATATTCTATTCTGTCTTTCATCTGTCTGATTTATCTCGAAATCATTAATCTGCTGTGTTATTAGTGTGGAGATAGATTTAGCGTCTAGCGTAATGATTCGTCCACCAATTTTTTGCTCTCTCTTACTCAGTAGTTTACTAATAATTCCTGTCATCCTTTAAATGTTTATCAGTGTCTTTTAGGCCATTGTCTATAGTGTTTTCTTTGTTGCATCAGTGCGTTGTGAGGATTGTCTTGGTTGTCACCCTAATAAAAGACAGGATGCACCACGAAGGAATTATGCGAATGGGACGAAAGTCGATAGATGTAATGTACATGTACAGCGGAAGAGGTGCTCACAATTTCAGAAAAACTGCATGATTCATTCAAGAGAAAAAGCTTCGCAAACTGAGCAAATCAATAACGCGATAGTCCACCCCTGGCCCTTATCCAAGAAGTTATTCGACTTGGCACTGATAGACAGAGTTCTCGGATGTCCTCCTGAGAAATATGGTGCGAAATTATGTCCAGCTGGTGCGTTAGATCCTCAAAATTCCGAGCTGGCTGGAGGACCCCGTCCCTAACGCTCCAAACGCACTGAATTTGGGGGAGAAATCCTGCGAACTTGCTGACGAAGGCAGGGTTTGGCAAGCAAGGAGATAAGCTGTGGAAACTCTCGTCGTGTGCTGTCAATCATAATGTTACTGAAGTGTAAGCCGAGGACTGATTATCATGAAGCGCAACAAAGCGGTGGGTAGAATACCATCGACGTACCGCTGTGCCGTAAGGGTGCAGCGGTTGACAGCCAAAGGGGCACTCCTGGTTGTGGGACCGTATGGAGGGCGACAGTCAGAAAAAGATATTCCAGGCCCCGGTGGCCAGAGAAGACGTGTCTGGAGACACCCCAGACAACTTATCAACCCGATGGTTGTACACCGTACGGCCGGACAACCATGAGTGATGGGCTGTAGATATAAATCGTGCATAACGCTATAAAGTATATGGTATGTTCTCCTAAAATATAACTTTCGACTATTTTATATTTCCAGAAAAATGAAAAACGCTATGGGGGTTCGATTTAGGGCGATGTCCTCTCTACTGCATCTCCATCATCCTCTGTCTTCAAGTTAACATTTGACAAAGAAGTGTGTAATGAGTCTAAGTCGTTACTTGGGTGCAAGGTAAGAATGCCTGATTTTCAGCCCATAAGTTATATCCGTTAACGAAAACATGCATTAGGGATCTTGTACATTTGTCCGAAAAAATTAAAAAGCTGGGAAACTCCCTCTTACACAAGAATGCGGAACGGAGGTTAGCGAAAGCTTAAACATTATTTCGTTCTTGCCATAACTGTACTTAATTCCGTACAAAATAACAAAATTCCACAAAACGAAATGTTCCGTTTTTCAGACAAGTTATGCATATTATTATTATTATTATTATTATTATTATTATTATTATTGACAGCGGCTGAAATTGTATAAATATGCTGATGAGCATAACTGTTATACAGCAGATTTTTGCACTCCCATATACACTCCTGGAAATTGAAATAAGAACACCGTGAATTCATTGTCCCCGGAAGGGGAAACTTTATTGACACATTCCTGGGGTCAGATACATCACATGATCACACTGACAGAACCACATGCACATAGACACAGGCAACAGAGCATGCACAATGTCGGCACTAGTACAGTGTATATCCACCTTTCGCAGCAATGCAGGTTGCTATTCTCCCCTGGAGACGATCGTAGAGATGCTGGATGTAGTCCTCTGGAACGGCTTGCCATGCCATTTCCACCTGGCGCCTCAGTTGGACCAGCGTTCGTGCTGGACGTGCAGACCGCGTGAGACGACACTTCATCCAGTCCCAAACATGCTCAATGGGGGACAGATCCGGAATCTTGCTGGATAGGGTAGTTGACTTACACCTTCTAGAGCACGTTGGGTGGCACGGGATACATGCGGACGTGCATTGTCCTGTTGGAACAGCAAGTTCCCTTGCCGGTCTAGGAATGGTAGAACGATGGGTTCGATGACGCTTTGGATGTACCGTGCACTATTCAGTGTCCCCTCGACGATCACCAGAGGTGTACGGCCAGTGTAGGAGATAGCTCCCCACACCATGATGCCGGGTGTTGGGCCTGTGTGCCTTGGTCGTATGCAGTCCTGATTGTGGCGCTCACCTGCACGGCGCCAAACACGCATACGACCATCATTGGCACCAAGGTGGAAGCGACTCTCATCGCTGAAGACGACACGTCTCCATTCGTCCCTCCATTCACGCCTGTCGCGACACCTCTGGAGGTGGGCTGCACGAAGTTGGGGCGTGAGCGGAAGACGGCCTAACGGTGTGCGGGACCGTAGCCCAGCTTCATGGAGACGGTTGCGAATGGTCCTCACCGATACCCCAGGAGCAACAGTGTCCCTAATTTGCTGGGAAGTGGCGGTGCGGTCCCCTACGGCACTGCGTAGGATCCTACGGTCTTGGCGTGCATCCGTGCGTCACTGCGGTCCGGTCCCAGGTCGACGGGAACGTGCACCTTTCGCCGACCACTGGCGACAACATCGATGTACTGTGGAGACCTCACGCCCCACGTGTTGAGCAATTCGGCGGTACGTCCACCCGGCCTCCCGCATGCCCACTATACGCGCTCGCTCAAAGTTCGTCAACCGCACATAGGGTTCACGTCCACGCTGTCGCGGCATGCTACCAGTGTTAAAGACTGCGATGGAGCTCCGTATGCCAGGGCAAACTGGCTGACACTGACGGCGGCGGTGCACAAATGCTGCGCAGCTAGCGCCATTCGACGGCCAACACCGCGGTTCCTGGTGTGTCCGCTGTGCCGTGCGTGTGATCATTGCTTGTACAGCCCTCTCTCAATGTCCGGAGCAAGTATGGTGGGTCTGACACACCGGTGTCAATGTGTTCTTTTTTCCATTTCCAGGAGTGTATATCAGTACTACCTGACGCGGCAAACTCTGTTCCGCCCTAAAGCCAAAAAATAATCAGATTTTGGATGCTAAGTTCAATTTCTTATTAGAAAATACAAATAAAAAATTAAGTATTTTAATGAGGCTTCATTCTTTATGTTTCTTGGTGCATAACTTCCACTCATTAGTTAAGTTCCTTGTGATACACGACACTTCGTTTTATTATCGGGCGCAAGAACAGACAACGCAGATGGTCTTCCGACCCGTGAACATGCCACATATAATTGACCATGTGAAAAACATGGATATTCCAGATTTAAACCACAAACTTCAAGGACTGGCCTAGTGATTTGTTAATGGTCATGGCAAATGCAAGACGGATATGAAACTGTAGTCTTTTAAACTCAAACGGCATATCGGTTGGGATCATCAGGATCCTCGGAATGAGAACTTCCTCACCTTCGAATTTTCCTTTGACTATCGTCGCGTAAATAACATTGTTCTTCTATTTACTTGCCACCAAACGCTTACCGTTACACAGTTTTGGTTGGTTTATGTTTGGAAGCATGATTTCTACGGAGCCAACTTATAGGTGGAAATTGTGCGGTGGTAAACCAGGCATACCCAAGGTGTTCAGAAATTCAACTGGATAGTTGGTGGCTTCATCTTCATTTGCTACACAGTCAATAGATTTGAATGAATGCATTTTACCAATGATCCCATTCTGAATTACGTAATTTAGGTCATCTACATCTTTATTCTTAGCCGCTAAAATTGCTCGCTCACTCAAACATTCATAACTTTTGTAGTTAGTAATGATGTTTAGGAATACTTTGTTGATCTTTGTTGGTCTTTCGATGAGACAGACTTACAGAAATTATAAGGAAGTCGAGCCATACTAACGCGGCACTCTCCAAGGGAAATTTGATGTTCTTCTTCAGTCCTATCATTCGCAATGTTTTGTATCCTTCTTGCAATACGGCTTTCTCGAGAAGTATTCGATCGTCCTGGTCGCGGCATTATTAAAGTTAATTCAAAGAAAATAGAAATTATTTCTTTAAATTTTTAATTAATGATATATACTGATACTTAAGCATAGACGTTTAGCTGTCAATTGCGTTTTGTTATTCCATGCGAGATGCGTTTTCGTTATACAACGTTTTATAGCGGTCGAACGGTATAAAAAGTATCCTATGTCCGTCTCCTGGTTCTAAGCTACCTCTCCACCAATTTTCAGCCAGTTCGGTTCAACCGATCTAGAGTTATAAGAAGTGTAACTAACACGACTTTCTTTTATATGTATATATACAAAGGTTTAAAAATTTGTGAACATCCAGAACTCATATCTACAAGCCACCACTGCGTTCAAAATAATGGTTCAAATAGCTCTGAGCACTATGGGATTTAACACCTGAGGTCATCAGTCCCCTAGAACTTAGAACTACTTAAACTTAACTAACCTAATGACACATTCATGCCCGAGACAGGATTCGAACCTGCCACCGTAGCGGACGCGCGGTTGCAGACTGAAGCGCCTACAACCGCTCAGCCATACCGGCCGACCGCCACTGCGTTCACTGTTTCTGTTGTGCTTCTTTTATCAATCAGTACACCTTCTTCTGGTTTTCATGCTTGATCTATGATCTGTGATCAGTTTTTAACGGGCTATTAAGTGGGCCATTTTACCAATAAATCTGAGGCAGAGGCGCGAAGGGAAGTCACCTGAATGTGTGAATAAAGGGAGCTCCGTTTCGCACGAGCGTGTTGGTCCTTTGACGGAATCCTAGTTTTCTGCCGTAACATCGTACATCGGAGCTTAAAATATGAGTTAAAATCCTGCAGCTGAAAGAACAACACTGCGGAGATGGGAGAACACATTTACATGTGCGCCAAAATGCAGCACCGCAGGCGTCGAGGCGATCTCATCGCCGGCGCGAGTGGCGCTTTCCCACTGTTTCCACGGACGGCCGGCCGTGGGGGTGGGGGCGGGTCGGCGAGTATGTCGGGCCATCTGGCATGACCGCAGCGGAGAGCGCGCGCTCATTGTGTATTCGCACGTGGCGCGTGCAGGGCTTCGGCTGCAGGCTGCAGGCCGCGGGCGTGCGCGGCTGGCCGGCTGCTCCACTGCGGCCGCGGCAACCGCCGAGGCGGAGCGCCGGCCGGCGGCGCTGCGGTCGCTGCCGCTGCTGTTGCGCACCAACAGCCGGGCGCCTTGCTGTTCAACAGGGGCAGGCAGCCGTCAGTTTATTGTGCCACTATGGAAGGTGTGCACTGGTAGCAGTGTTAATGCTGCTCTTGAAATTTTCCCGGCTTAAATAGTATTCCGTCAAGTTTCTGGGCTGCAGGCGGACGACGTCGACTTCTTGCCACGATATTTCTGCCGACAACCACTTAGCAGTCTTCAGGTGGGGATTTTGCATTGGAGATTGCTAGTTATCACTAACTTTATACCGTTCGGCAAAGGACGGTCTGGGATTACGGAGGTCAGGGACTATATAGTGGCTAACCAGTATGGCAAAGCCCATAGCGGGCATACAAAGCGCACGTGTTTGAGAGGCGCGTTGAACATTATCATTACTCCCGCCATTTGCAGACCATTATGTCGCCGCAACTTTTCAGTCTATACAGAGAAGCACCAGTGACGGATTGGATTGGATTGTTTGGCGGAAGAGACCAAACAGCGAGGTCATCGGTCTCATCGAATTAGCGAAGGACGAGGAAGGAAGTTGGCCGTGCCCTTTCGAAGGAACCATCCCGGCATTTGCCTGGAGCGATTTAGGGAAATCACGGAAAACCTAAATCAGGACGGCCGGACGCGGGATTGAACCATCGTCCTAACGAATGCGAGCCCAGTGTGCTAACCACTGCGCCACCTCGCTCGGTTACCAGTGCCGGAAATAAAATAAAGGATCTGGAGTGGTTGGTTGGTTGTTTGGGGAAGGAGACTAGACTGCGAGGTTATCTGTCGCATCGGATTAAGAAAGGACGGGGTAGAAAGTCGGCCGTTCCCTTTCAAAAGAACCATTCCGGCATTTGCTTGGAGCGATTTAGGGAAATCACAGAAAATCTAAATCAGGATGGCCGGACGCGGGATTAAACGGTCGTCCAGTGTCTAACCACTGCGCCACCTCCCTTGGTCTGGAGTGGGATTAAAACTCAAGATGGTATGATATCAATGATAGGATTCGCTGATGACATTGCTATCCAGAATGAAAGTAAAGATCAATTACATGATCTTACGAATGGAATGTACAGTCAAATGAGTACCACGGTCGAGACTAAATTGAAGTAAGAGGAAAGTAATGAGACGTGCCAGAAATTAGAACAACGAGAAACTTAATATCACTACTGATGGTAACCAAGTGTATGCAGTTAAGGAATTATGTTACCTAGGCAGCAAAATAAATAATGATGGATGGAACAAGGAGTACATCGTAAGCAGACTGTCGCTGGCAAAAAGGGCATTCCTGGCCAAGAGAAATCTACTTGTATCAAACATAGGCCTTAATTTGAGGAACAAATTTCCAAGAATGTACTTTTGGAGCACAGTATGTAACTTCTCCCTTACTAATCAGCCTATCTTGCTTGCGATATAAAATATGACCGTGGATGGCGTGTATCCCTAACGGATTCTTACTATAGAATAATAATGTAGTGTGACTAGGGCCTCCCGTCGGGTAGACCGCTCGCCTGTTGTAAGTCTTTCGATTCGACGCCACTTCTGCGACTTGCGCGTCGTAGGGGATGTGGACAACACAACACCCCGTCCCTGGGCGGAGAAAATATCCGACCCAGCCGGGAATCGAACCTTCGAACCTGGGGCCTTACGATTGACAGTCTGTCGTGCTGACCACTCAGCTACCGGGGGCCGATAGAAGTCTTATTAATTGGATAAGGCTTTCTTTCCCGAAAAAGTAATACCGATAAGTAGGACGAAAGTGTACAACCGAGCCTTCTGATTGAAAATTCTGTTAAAATTAAAAGTAATTAAACCGAACAGGGCTATAATTTGGAAAAAAATGAATGGTATTTTGTGCATTCACTCACGAACAACACCCGACAGAAAATGGGTACCACTGATCATGAATCCAATAGTTATACTAATGGACGAATAGGAAATAATTAACAGTCGCCAGCCCACTAGGGCAATTTACATCTAAAATCCTGTTCAAGATGATGGGAAAGAAAAACATGTATTATTAAACACTGACGTGGTAAATGAAAGTTGTCACGATTTTTGACACTAATTTTATGTTTGGCATAAAATTTTGAAAAAGGCAACCGAGTAATGATTTGGGAACATGTAATTAAACTGTATGTTAGTACTGAACTTTGTTACGTGAACAATGACTTTAGTGACTTCAACATAACGTCACCAAAGAAATTTAGAAAGAAGCAGTTTTTACTTTGCCGTTAATTATTTTGCAAATTTGATTTCGTGTTATTGTCTGAACAACTAAGCCTTTTTTACCGACTTGAACAGAATTAAACTCTAAAATACGTACCAAACCAAACAGCCATGTGCTACAAGCTATATGTAAATTAAATAAAACTTCCGCATTCTTAATTTGTGGATTTCTTTAGATTTGGATTTTTTTCCAGTGATTGATTCTCAAACTTGGAAAATGAAACTGCTTGACTTCAGTCATATACTGAAACCTCTGTTGTACAATAGTTAATTGAAAGTCGACTGAGACTAAAATTCTTAAAAGTGAAATTATTCATTAATAAACTGGCTGAAACTATTCAGTTGGTTTCTTATGACACTCTGTTAGCGTATAAGGGAAAAAAAGGAACAAGGATCCTACTTGGTAATAATTATGGGGACAATGAGGACACAATCGTCCTGAATTTAACTTTTTATTATTATAATAAATTTAATCAATCAAACCACATTTAGTTCTGCTGCTGGGTTAGCCGTTAATACTTTCTACCAATGAACAGTCTTACTTCAGTGCTGTGCCTAAGACGAAACTTGGAGCCGAGGACGAAACTGTATTGCTGGAACTGCTATTGTTGTTGAAGATGGTAGCATCTTGTAGAGCCACGGCTAATCACAGGAACGGGCAATCGTAATTTATACAGCCTCTTCTGGCTGTCCATTGTCGGTACTTCTGCTACTGGAGATCTGGCCGGTGCGCATACATGATGCCGCCGAAAATGGTACTGTCTACGGCGTGAGCGATATTAGCCGAGCGGTCTTGGGCGCTGCAGTCGTGGACTGTGCGGCTGGTCCCTGCGGAGGTTCGAGTCCTCCCTCGGGCATGGGTGTGTGTCTGTTTGTTCTTAGGATAATTTGGGTTAAGTAGTGTGTAAGCTTAGGGACTGAGGAGCTTAGCAGTTAAGTCCGATAAGATTTCACACACATTTGAACATTTTCTACTGCGTGAGCGTTAACACCACACTTCCGCACGCTATAAGCGCGGGAATTGTCCCGCTCTCTCCGTGCACTCCGTGCAACAACTCCCTATCCACAGATTTTATGACGCATAAGCACTGCTATTATCGTTGCTATTCCATGAAACTACAATGCCTTTGGCTTTTTCCCAAAGACTGTAAATTTCACAGTAAGACAGATACAAATACAACGAAATTTTATCAAACGTCTACCTAAATTTACAGATAAAGTGAAGCCATGTTCTTACTTATTAAAACAAAGCATTTAAATTACAAATATTTGCATACGATTCAGGAACGAACCATGGACCTTGCCGTTGGTAGAAATGCTTCCGTGCCTCAGCGATACAGATAGCCGTACCGTAGGTGCAACCACAACGGAGGGGTATCTGTTGAGAGGCCAGACAAACGAGTGGCTCCTGTAGAGGGGCAGCAGCCTTTTCAGTAGTTGCAGGGGATGATTGATTGATCTGGCCATGTAACACTAACCAAAACGGTCTTGCTGTGCTGGTACTGCGAACGGCTGATAGCAAGGGGAAACTACGGCCGTAATTTTTCCCGAGGGCATGCAGCTTTGCTGTATGATTAAATGATGATGGCGTCCTCTTGGGTAAAATATTCTGGAGGTAAAATAGTCCCCCATTCGGATCTCCGGGAGGGGACTTCTCAGGAGGATGTCGTTATCAGGAAAACGAAAACTGGCGTTCTACAGATCGGAGCGTGGAATGTCAGATCCCTTAATCGGGCAGGTAGGTTAGAAAATTTAAAAAGGGAAATGGATAGGTTTAAGTTAGATATAGTGGGAATTAGTGAAGTTCGGTGGCAGGAGAAACAAGACTTTTGATCAGGCGAATACAGGGTTATAAATATGAAAGTCAAATAGGGGTAATGCAGAAGTAGGTTTAATAATGTATAAAAAAAACAGGAATGTGGGTAAGCTACTACAAACAGCATAGTGAACGCATTATTGTGGCCAAGAGAGACACGATGCCCATGCCTAACACGGTAGTAAAAGTTTATATGGCGACTAGCTCTGCAGATGATGAAGAAATTGAAGAAATGTATGATGAAATAAAAGAAATTATTCAGGTAGGGAAGGGAGACGAAAATTTAATAGTCATGGGTGACTGGAATTCGAGAGTTTAAAAAGGGAGAGAAGGAAATATAGTAGGTGAATATGGATTGGGGGTAAGAAATGAGAGGAAGCCGCCTGGTTGAATTTTGCACCGAGCATAACTTAATCATAGCTAACACTTGGTTCAAGAATCATAAAAGAATGTAGTATACATGGAAGAATCCTGGAAATACTAAAAGGTATCAGATAAATTATATAATGGTAAGACAGAGATTTAGGAACCAGGTTTCAAATTGTAAGACATTTCCAGGGGCAGATGTGGACTCTGACCATAATCTATTGGTTACGATCTGTAGATTAAAACTGAAGACACTGCAAAAAGGTGGGAATTTAAGGAGATGCGACCTGGATAAACTGACTAAACCAGAGGTTGTACAGAGTTTCAGGGAGAGCGTAAAGGAACAAATGGCAGGAATGGGGGAAAGAAATACAGTAGAAGAAGAATGAGTAGCTTTGAGGGATAAGGTAGTGAAATCAGCAGAGGATCAAGTACGTAAAAAGACGAGGGCTAGTAGAAACCCTTGGGTAACAGAAGAAATATAGAATTTAATTGATGAAAGAAAAAAATATAAAAATGCAGTAAATGAAGCAGGCAGAAAGGAATACAAACGTCTCCAAAATGAGATCGACAGGAAGTGCAAAATGGCTAAGAAGGGATGGCTAGAGGATAACTGTAAGGATGTAGAGGCTTATCTCAGTTGGGGTAAGATACATACTGCCTACAGGAAAATTAAAGAGACCTTTGGAGAAAAGAGAACCATTTGTATGGGTATCAAGAGCTCAGAAGGAAACCCAGTTCTAAACAAAGCAGGGAAAGCAGAAAGGTGGAAAGAGTATATATAGAGTCTATACAAGGGCGATGTAACTGATGACAATATTATTTAAATGGAAGAGGATGTAGATGAAGATGAAATAGGTGATACGATACTGCGTGAAGAGTTTGATAAAGCAGTGAAAGACCTGAGTCGAAACAAGGCCCCCGGAGTAGACAACATTCCATTGGAACTACTGACAGGCTTGGGAGAGTCAGTCCTGATAAAACTCTACCATCTGGTGAGCAAGACGTATGAGACAGGCGAAATACCCTCAGACTTCAAGAAGAATATAACAATTCCAATCCCAAAGAAAGCAAGTGTTGACAGATGTGAAAATTACTGAACTCTCAGTTTAATAAGAAACAGCTCCAAAATAATAACGAGTATTGTTTACAGACGAATGAAAATACTAGTAGAAGCCTACGTTGGGGAAGATCAGCTTGGATTCCGTAGAAATACTGGAACACGTCAGGCAATACTGAACCTACGGCTTATCTTAGAAGCTATATTAAGGAAAGGCAAACCCACGTTTCTAGCATTTGTAGACTTAGAGAAAGCTTTTGACAATATTGACTTCAATACTCTCTTTCAAATTCTGAATGTGGCACGGGTAAAATACAGGGAGCGAAAGGCTATTTACAATTTGCACAGAAACCAAATGGCAGTTATAAGAGTCGAGGGACATGAAAGGGAAGCAGTGGTTGGGAAGGAAGTGAGACAGGGTTGTAGCCTTTCCCCGACGTTATTCAGTCTGTATATTGAGCTAGCAGTGAGGGAAAATAAAGAAAAATTCGGTGTAGGTATTAAAATGCATGGAGAAGAAAAAAAACCTTGAGATTCGCCAATGACACTGTAATTCTGTCAGAGACAGCAAAGAACTTAGAAGAGCAGTTGTTTGGGATGGATAGTGTCTTGAAAGGAGGATATAAGACGAACATCAACAAAAGCAAAACGAGGATAATGGAATGTAGTCGAATTAAGTCGGGTGATGCTGAGGAAATTAGATTAGGAAATGAGACACTTAAAGTAGTAAATGAGTTTTGCTATTTGGGGAGCAAAATAACTGATGATGGTTGAAGTAGAGAGGATATAAAATGTAGACTGGCAATGGCAAGGAAAGCGTTTCTGAAGAAGAGAAATTTGTTAACATCGAGTATGGATTTAAGTGTCAGGAAGTCATTTCTGGAAGTATTTGTATGGAGTGTAGCCATGTTTGAAAGTAAAACTTGGACGATAAATATTTTAGACAAGAAGAGAACAGAAGCTTTCGAAATGTGGTGCTACAGAAGAATGCTCAAGATTATACGGGTAGATCACGTAACTAATGAGGAGGTGTTGAATAGGATTGGGGTGAAGAGACGTTTGTGGCACAACTTGACTAGAAGAAGGGATTGGTTGGTAGGACATGTTGTGAGGCATCAAGGGATCACCAATTTAGTATTTGAGGGGAGCGTGGAGGGTAAAAATCATAGAGGGAGACTAAGAGATGAATACAGTAAGCAGATTCAGAAGGATGTAGGTTGCAGTAGGTACTGGGAGATGAAGAAGCTTGCGCAGGATCGAGTACAAGTATTGTGTAGTGGTGAAACGTGGGATGTGGGAAAACCAGAACAAGAGAATCGAAGCATTTGAGATGTGGTGCTACAGAGTATTGTTGGAAATTAGGTGAACTTTTAAGGTAAGGAATCAGGTGGTTCTGCGCACAGTCGGTGAGGAGAGGACTATGTGGAAAACACTGACAAGGAGAAGGGTCTGGGTGATAGGACATCTGTTAAAACATCAGGGAATGGTACTAGAGGGAACCGTAAAGGGCAGAAACTATAGGGGAAGACGCCGGAGTGGCCGTGCGGTTCTCTGTGCTACAGTATGGAACTGAGCGACCACTACGGTCGCAGGTTCGAATCCTTTCTCGGGCATGGATGTGTGTGATGTCCTTAGGTAAGTTAGGTTTAAGTAGTTCTAAGTTCTAGGCGACTGATGACCTCAGAAGATAAGTCGCATAGTGCTCAGAGCCATTTTATAGGGGAAGACAAAGATTGGAATACATCCAGAAAATAATTGAGGACGTAGGTTGCAAGAGGTACTCTGAGATGAAGAGATTGGCACAGAAGAGGAATTCGTGGTGAGTCGCATCAAATCAGTCAGAAGACAGATAAACAAAAAGTTATAGCCGCACATGGTATCTCTACAGGGCATTCTGGTCATTATTCTACCACGGAATCTTGGCCTCGACGAGATCCTTCAGGGATTGACTTATTAAGGAATCGGAGTGTTGTGTACGACTTTGAACACAGTGGGAAGGAGAGATGGGCTATGGAGTTCAAAAAATGGTTCAAATGGCATTGAGCACTATGAGACTTAACAGCTGAGGTCATCAGTCACCTAGAACTTAGAACTACGTAAACCTAACTAACCTAAGGACATCACACACATCCATGCCGAGGCAGGATTCGAACCTGTGACCGTAACGGTTGTGCGGTTCCAGATTAAAGCGCCTAGAACCGCTCGGCCACTCTGGCCGGCGCTGCGGATTGGTGAGGTAACTGTCGTCATAGGAAAGCTGCAAGGGAGCAGAATGACCAAAACGGCTGTGTCGGAGACGTGACTAGGCAGTGCGTGTGTCGAGTCACATATCGAAGAGGCTCCAAGTGCGAGTGGACAGCGACTCGTTGCGAAAGAGCAGTGTGACTGGAGGTGACCATCCTACATCATGGCGACAGAGGACGCTCGAGGTACGGAGTCGCTGTAGGCGTGACGCAGCGGGCATACAGCATTCGGTCTGCCAGATCCCACAGGACAACTATGAGCGTCCAACGAAAACATGCAATTCATTGCCAACCTAGAAATCCAAGATATAAGATCTTTGCCAGACGATCTAATCAATTGTGATGATGGCTCTCGACTGGATAAGGCATGGGATCCGGTGATTTCTTTAATTTCTTGAGCAAGAAAATATTTTATGGATAATGAGATTGTTAGCGACGATTAATTTTATTATTTGACATCTGAATTTTAATTCCGCAAACGTGCATTCAAAAACAGAGCGCACGTTTAGTATCAGCAGGAAGCACATGCCTGTGTATCGCAGATAGAGTAATATTGGTAGTGCCAGAGAAACTCGACAAAGGTTGTTCGTGTGCTTACTGCCTTTGCTGATGTCTCCCGCTCCAGTTTTGGCACATAGTTAGTGATGTGATATACCAATGTACATAGAAAAACACTCGCCTCAAAATGGCTGAATGGTTGTCAGTCGAAACATCGTGGCAAGAACTCGATGTCGTCCACAACAGCCCCGAAATTTCATTGATTCGTAATATTACCAACAACAGACCTATCAAAACGAGGTTACGAGACACAGTTTTCCGAAATTCCTTCACGAGATAAAATATTGTAAAACTTCCAGAATTCCGGGTAATAACGGCAGTCAGCATAAGCAGTTTGGAAGTAGGTATCCTCAGTGTAGCGGAGCAACTTATGTCACTTAATAGAGGCAAGTTTTAATGTCCAGAATGTACACTAGTGCGGTTTCTTCTGAGTATGGAGAGAAATACCACCATTTTCAGCATTTTAACTAAACGAAATATCTGTACCTAAAAATTAGAAAACATCATAGGGCACAACAATCCACAAGAGAGATAATGAAAGTAATTTACTGAACTGTATATCCATGTAACTGACATCGAGTTGCAATACGATTTTGGAACAAATACTTCGTTCAAACAAGATGAAGTACGCCGAAGAAAATATCTATTGACACACAGTCAGCAAGGATTCAGAAAATATCTTTCTTCTGGAACGCAACTAGCTCTTTATTTACACGAAGCAATGAGCATCACAGTCTAATTCCACACTTTTAAATGTTCAAAAGGCTTTTGACTCCATTCCTCACAACCAGCTTTCACTCAACTGGCACACCTGTTCGGCACTGTTTGGATGTGCCATTGGATTTGTGATTACTTGTCAGAAGCATCGTAGGTCGTAGTAATTGATTGGAAGCCACCTGGTGAAACAGAAGAGAGATTCGAAATTCCGATGGAAGTGTTAGAAGCTCTCTGCTTTACTCAGTTTACATAAACGATTTAGGAAATAATCCCAACACCCGTTTTTGGTTGATTCCAGATGATGCTATCGTTTACTCTCTAGTGAAATCAGCAGCATGTAAAATAAATTTCAAAATAGTTTGGAAAAAATTATATGCAGAATGAAGAAAGTGGTATTTGAAGTTCAACAATGAGCAGTTTGAAGTCCTCCATGTGAAAACGAAAGGAAAACCTATTAATTTAGGTTACTCGATCATTCATATGAAGTAAGAGGGTGTTGAATGAAACACCTATGAATTACAGTTACAAACAACTTAAATAGAAATAGCCAAGAAGTAAATGTAGGGAAGTCAAAGCAAACATAACGGTTATTGTCAGAATGTTTAGACGGTGCAATAAAAGTCCAAGAAAAGCCTGCCCACACTACTCCTGTCCGTCCTCTTCTTGAGTAGCGTTGCGTAATTTACTATTTTTACCTGAGAGGACAGACGGAGGGCGGAAAAGTTCAAAGAAGGGCAACTCGCTGGCCTGGGTGGCCGAGCGGTTTTGGGCGCTACACTCTGGAACCGCGCGACAGCTACGGTCGAAGGTTCAAATCCTGCCTCGAGCATTGATGTGTGTGATCTCCTTAGGTAAGTTAGGTTTAAGTAGTTCTAAGTTACAGCGGACTGATGACCTCAGAAGTTAAGTCCCATAATACTCAGAGCAATTTGAACCATTCGAAGGCAACTCCTTTTGTTTTATCACGAAGTAGACGAGAAAGCCAGGCATACATTATGTGAAATGGGTGACAAAAATAAAAAAAAAAGATGTTTTTGACTGATCAAAGATCTTCACGAAGTTTCAGTCACTAACTTTATCCTGTGAGAGCCAAAATATTTTGATGACTCGATGGGGGTGGATTGCTTTAGTAGGAACATGAGCCTCCATATCATCAGTAATGGCCTTCTGAAGGAAGGACGTGATGTGGAGGATGTCATCAGGATGATGATCGGTAAGACGGTGGCTTTCGACCTGGGTTGCGCCCCAGTTGGCGTGACAGTAATCATGGCCTACTGTGGGCTGGGGCACTGGGCAGGGAGCTGGAAGCCGGTAGTGAGCAGACATTATGGTAAGAAGGACAGGGAGGGGGTCACTACCTTTGTGGTCAACTATGTCAACGCTGATATACACAAGCCGGTTGGCAGAGTAACTGACAACATCTGAGGTGGTGTTGTTTTCAGGATGCGAAGGCGAACAAGGTCACCCTGGATCATGAGGAGGACCTGATGCCAGTGTTGAAGGGTGGCAGGGGTGCGGCTGTTGAAGTGGGCACCAATTACGTAGGTGGAGACAGTGCAGTCAATGTGAGAGATGAAGTCATAAGGAATAGAAGCAGTGGAGCTTACATAGATGGTGGTGCAGGTGACAGTGAAAGGGCTTTGGCTGGACAGGGATGAGCCTAAGGTGGCTGATGGTGACTCCACCCTGTACTCAGGGAACAAGAGCATCAGCTTGGTGGAGGGTATAGGGAGAGGTGTGGATAGTATGGTGGGGCTTGAGAAAGGTTTCATTAGGGAAGAAAATGTCGATCTGGTGTTGGGGGAGGGTGTACATAAAGATTAATTTGTTGAAGTGGAAGGAGCGGATGTTTTGGAAGAGGATACAATACTCGTGCTGTGGAATGACAGGAAGACAAGAGGGGTAAATGGAGGGAAGGAGAGGCTTAAATGAGGGTATTGAGGCAGGTGAAGGTGAAGTGGACTTGATTGTGGGAGTAAGTGGCGAAGGTGTTGAGGAGGGGGAGGGGGATTTGATGACTGAGGCCTTGTGTGGAATTAGTTGGGAGATGGGAACACCAGAGAAATTCTTTCGTATCTCCATGGTGAAAGTACAGTTGTCAAGGACCTCGGAGTCCGGAGTTGACAGGACAAAGGTGTGGAGGACGAGTGCCAGGGTACAGGTGACAGGAGGAGGGGTGGTGTCCATGGTGGAGAGAGAGGGAGGGGTTGGTGACATTTTGTGAGAAGTGGCGGTGGAGAGTCAGCATTCTCGTCCTTCTGGGGTTTTTTGGTGAGGGTAGGCTGGGAATAGGAGAGCTGGATGGTGAGGAGAGGGAGGTAGCAGGCAGTAGATGCTGTAGGCATGGTGGAGACGCTGGGAGGTGTGATCAGATCTGTGGTTGGAATGACGGCCCGGCATGATGTAATGCAGGCATGGGGAGGCGGACAGACGGCAATGGCCAGCAGGCAGGCAGGCAGGCAGACTGACGCACGGACAGCGACGGCAGTGGGTTCTTCAAAGCGTAGATTGCACCCTGAGTTAAGCCCAGACAGGGTAATCCTTCGACATGTAGTTTAGGGTATCCAACCATCGAGATGGGAGGCTGGAAGTTCCCAGCATCAGTTTTATAGCTAAAATTGGCTCGGGTGTTGGCTTTATAGCAAAAATAAGCGAGGAAACACGTGCGCAGGCGCACATGTAGAGGTGAATACAACATATCCGCGTCTATCGGGATTCTCGCTCATGTCACTGAAAACCATGTAGCCGGACATGTCATTATCAATAAACTGTCTCCTATCAGAAGAAATTAGAGAGATCACAGATGCGAAGCCTTGTCCAGTTGAACAGCGCCGTCACGATTTATAGGGTTTTGCGCTAGGCGTATTTCCACAGATTCTTTGAATATTGAATCCTAAAATGTTTTCTCTGGAATCAACATTTTCGTGGCAGAAAGATCCATAGTGTGTCTTGTGATAATACAATGCTCAGCTATGGTCGACTTACTAGCTGTGAATGGCGAGTGTGGCATTTATGTTCAACTCATCTTTCATGTACTGTGCATGTCGTCTGACAAATGTAAGCTTTGCCACACTGGCAAGGAATTTTGTAGACCCTGACAGTCCTTAGAACGTCGATGCACCGGACGCATGTTGTTTTTGATGGAGACAGCCATACAAAAGAGCTAGAACATCTACAGTCGGTGTTCAGAGGTAATGGCTACTCTCCACATAATATTAGCAAAGCGCTAAAAAGGAAGAAAAGGGACCTCCCAGAAAATGAAGGAGCTGTTCAAGTCCAGGGCGTTCCTTCCATACATCGACAACCTTTTATCAGACGACATGCACAGTATATGAGAGGTGTGTTGAACATGAGTGCCACAATCGCCTTTCACAGCCCAGTAACTCGGCCGTAGCTGTGCACTGCATTACCGCAGGACATGCTATGAATTTTCTGCCGCGAAAATCTTGGCCCGCAGCGAGAACTTCTTGGGATTCAATAATTAAAGAAACTGTGGAAATAAACCTAGCACAAAATCTTATAAATCGTGACGGCGGTTTTCAACTGGACAAGGCTTGGGACCTGTGGGAAGACAGTTTATTTATAATGACACTTTTGGCGACATCTGATATCTGGTTTCTAGCGACATGAATGCTCATTCCGGCACAGAGCAGACATGTAGCTTTCACCTTTAAGCATGTGCCTGCTCTCCACAGATAGAGCAGTATTCCCAGATGGCGCGGATTTTGATAGAGGACGCTCCTGTGACTGCCGCCAATGTGCTTGCTTTTCCGAGTCAATTTTTGCTACAAAGCCGACGCTGAGAACTAGCAGTCTCCCATTTTGAAGGATGGATCCCCTCAATTCCAAGTTGAAGGAGCCTCGTGACCACAGAGTCTGAGGTGTTGGCAGAACTAAATTCCCATCACGACATATAATGCCGGCTTTCCTTACGCATGTATTCACAAAATCTTCCTCCTCCTTCGACTGCCTCCTTACAGCTCCTTTCTGCCTCATCTATAATAGAGGTCACAAAGTTGTCTTCTCCCGTTCCCCCTTCGAATTCTACTGCTACCAATATTGCCTCAAGTATAACGACCACGTCACTGTTAGTTGCAAGAGCCAACCTACCGTTTTCCATCACAAAGATTCCCACTTCCTGAAGAACTTTCCCAACCTCACCTCTCTCCTCTCCTGTACTACCTGTAATGAACCCCGTCCTACCTACTCCTCTAAATGCAAAGCCTCCTCCCATCAACCCAGTTCTCACCATCGCTGTATGTCCTGTCAACGACCCCATCCACCCCAACAACTCGCTCCAGACTGAAGAGGACATCATCCCCTTTGACACCACTGCCCTCCAAAACATCCACCCCTTCCAACACCCCCACATCATTTCCTAAATCGCCGTTTCTGCCCATTCTGTCTTTCACCTCACCACCTATGCCACCTACTCTCACAACCAGGCCCACTTCACATTCACCACCCATGTTTAAATCTTCACTACCAAGGTGAGACAACATTACTGTATCCTTTACCATAATATTCGCCCCTTGCCCACCCACAAACTCCTGTTTTTCCACACCCTCAACCCACACACGTGGATGCCTTCATCCTAAATGAAACCCTCCTCCAACCCCATCTCTCCATCTTCACAGCCCTTTATGCTCTCCAGTGCACTTAAAACCTGTACCCCCTAGCGCTTTCCAGGGTTGCTATTAGCCACCTTAAGCACCTCCCTGGTTGGCCTCAACCTCTCCTCAACAATCCAGCTGAGCATCTCACCCTCAGCCTCTTCTTCCCTGTCACATGTGCCACCATCTACATCCACCCTCATACCCCATCTCCTATGATTTCCTGGCCTTCACTGACCACACCTTCTCCGCCCACATGACAGCTACAGACCTCAGTGTTCACAGCCGTGCTCCTGCTGAACTCAAGTGGCGGCATCAGTTTATCACCACCCTCCATGTGGACCTGGTTCCCTCCCTCATCACACCCAATCGAAATCCCACTCCTAATCTGATCCTAGCCTCTCTCAACCTCCTTGGATGCATCACTGTGAAAGTCCTAGACCTAATTGGCAGCGACCATGCCCCCTTCCTCCTCACTATGTATGATGGTCCCCCTCCCCACCGTATTCCTCACCCTGACATTCCTCCTAACCTTGTCCACGATTACTCCTGCATCAACTGCTATGCCTACTGGGACTCCATATGGATCCAAGTCAAAAGTCACGACCCTACCCTCCAATCTCCCGATGACATCTGAACCGCTGCCTTCCTCCAACAGACCTCGTCTGATGATGTAGCCACTCATATCCCTATCAAGGTCATTAATCACTACCCAGTCTTGCCCCCAGAGGGTGTCCTTCTCCTTCGTGAATCACGTTGCCTGTACCAATCCTTCCTCCACATTCGTGACTGGACACACTCATCTGCCACAGTCAATTACAATGACACATCCACAAGATGCTTACTGCTAAGAAATACCATGCCTGGCGACAGACAAGCACATAACTCTACCCCACACTCCCAATAAACTCTTCCAGGTACTGGTCTGCTATGAAAATTCCTGGCAGATTAAAACTGTGTGACAGACAGAGATTCGAACTCAGGACTTTTGCCTTTCATGGGCAGGAAGTTTCATATCAGAGCACACTCCGCTGCAGAGTGAAAATCTCACTCTCATTTACTGGTTTGCTTTCCACCGCCTTACTGGGGACTGCCCTACCCCACAGTACCCTCTCCCCCATGATGATTATCCCTATCCTGACAATATCATTAAGGCCAACCACTTTGCCTCCCACCTACCTTAAGTCTTTTCCATTCCAGATAAACCCCCGTTTTATTATTCCCTCTTCCCTGATGTCATCGAATGTACAGATACCTCTCCTGCTCCCCTGGCTTATAGCTTCCAGAAATCAGGCCACACACCACCATCAGAGCTTAACACTCCCATCACTACACAGGACATCAGAATCACACTCTGCACTAAATGCAACACTGCCTCTGGCCATGACCACATTACCTACTGCCATCTCAAACACTGCCATCTCTCCTTCCTTGCAGTTCTTGCCGCCCTCTACAACATAATCCTTTCAGCAAACTCCTGGAATCCATCCATACCCAGTTCATCCATCACCACCTCTTCCCCAACAGCCAATGTGGCTTTCGACCTTCCTTCTGTCTCCATCTTAACTCCTGTAGCTCCGCCATTCTTGTCTCCCTAGACCTGGAAAAGGCCTATGACTGTGTATAGCATACTGGTCTTCTGTTTAAACTCCAGACCTATGCCCTTCCTATCAACTATGTCCATCTGATTGCTTCCTTACTCTCCTGTCGCCCTTCGTACATTAAAAATCCATAACACAATTTTCCACACATTCTACCCCGCTGTGGGTGTGACACAGGGCTTTGTCCTCTCCCCTCTCCTCTACCTTCCAACCCCCTCCCCCCATTCCAGTCTACCTACAGCAGTATACCTAAGAAACCACCTTCCTTGCCCTCATTCCTACCCTTCAATGGTCTGAACACCAGAATCACGTTGACCTTTTTGCCACATGGTGTAACCAGTGGCTCCTAAAAACCAGTACTTCCAAGACTCAGGCAATCTATTTAGGTCGCACCACTCACTCCTTCCGCCTCCTTAACTTTCCCCTACCACCCACCCTGTCTGCCTCTCCCCCACCCTCACCTACCTAGGACTCACCATTGACCGTCACCTAGCTTGGATCCCTCATCTCCACTCTATCCATTACAAAGTCCACAACTACATCTGTCTCCCTCATCTGGCCAGACATGGGCTTGAACCTCTCTACCATCCTACACACATACAAATCCTTGATCTGTCCCAATGTCTGTTATGCCAGTCCTGCCTAGATCACCATCCCTCGCACAAATTATATAAGTCCCCACAAATCTTTGAGTACCATGCACTCCACCTCGCCTTCTGAATATGCCTCCCACCCCAGGCAGATCCTCTATGACATGATCCCTTTCCCCATCTGCTCTTTTTCCTCAAACATATCTGAGTCTTCTACACCTCCCACCGACTTGATCTGCCTCCACCCCTCCTCCCCGCCATCCATTGGTTGCTTGTCTCTTCACCAAGCCCCTCCTGCTTCCACGCTTTCAGCTTTGTGTCCCCATACCCTTCACCTCTACATCCTTCATCTCCTTTCCCAAGGTGACTTCCGTCAACTTCCTCTCCTGAAAGATGCCCTCTTTTACTGCATTTATACCTCCTCTCAATTCTGATCCTCACATCCCCCTCCCTTCCTCCGTCCTTTTCCTTGGCTCCATCAGCCCCTCTTCCTTCCTGTTTTTCCCCACCTACCCTCTCTTTGACTCCATTCTCTCCCACATGTCGTTTTGCTTTCTCCTCCACTGCCTTCCCTACTCCTTCTCGCGCCCAACATGACACCCTCTTTCATGTGTCGTCAGCCTCTATTGGCTCCCATCCCTTTTGCTTCTCCTCTCCTCCTACCCCTTTGTCCCCTTCACATGTCTAGGTCCTCCCCCCCCCCCCCCGCCCCACCGGGGCCTTCGTGTCTACTTTATAGGGCAGTTTACGTGAGTGTTCATTGTTGTGAATAGATACCAAGCTATCGCTATGTTTTTTTTTAAGTCTTGCAGACAGAAAACAGACTGTCGCCGTGTTTTTCTAGTTGTGCCTGTCCAATTTTTATGTGTTTTAATCAGAATCGCCAACCCTTTGTTTTTATATTTTCACTTCCCCAACTTTTCGCCATTTTACGGTTTTAAGCAGTCACCGTTTTATCGACTGTTCTGTTTTTTAGTTTTATCTACTCATTATGTTTTTAACTCTTCTTTAGGCAGCAGAGAGATATTTTACGCTGCTGCCAGCCCGCCGCCCCTCTGGGGAGGTTGGAGGGTGGGGTGGTGGTGGGGGGGGGAGGGGTGAAATCGAAATTCAATAGAGTAACGGACACTCACCTGAAGATGGCTGGATAACTGCCAGCCAAAATATCGTGGCAAGAAGTCAACATGATCCGGCTGCAATCCCCACACCTCATCGGACATTCAGTATGCCCGAATAACTTCAAGAATTAAATCAATATTGTTAATACAAGATTCGAGCTATTCAGAGAAAAAAACCTTTCGTTTGATATGCATCTCGAGTTGAATGATACGTCATTTCAAACTCCTTCTAGATTAATCCTTAATTATTCATTATCAGTCTAATTTTCTCCGACGACTTGAGATCAGCGTCGGCTTGCCTTAAGAGCGGAGTGTTGGCTTGTGGGTGCGGCCGGATTTTTGATTACTTCAGCAATATCGCAAGAGGGCAAATATTGGCAGAGGCTAGGCAGCCGTTCGTTTCAAATTCAGGCTGCAGAAGAAAACGAGTGTCCGCCGTCTTCGTGGAACTTGTCCCCATTTCAGTAGTCCCAACATGTGGGTTGCAAGCTCCGGTTCCTACAAAGGGAAGCTAACGGTAACCGCAGCTCTGGTTGGGTGGGCTATATAGACCTTTTCTTGTCGAAAGAAGTTTACTGTATCGAGGTCTTCGAGGCCATGAAGGTGACCCGAGACCCAATGACCGCTCCAGTTGCTACGAATTGATCGAGGTGAATGGAGGTGGGAAATTACGATAACTGCGATTCCGGGACAGGCTCCATCTTAGCGTTGGTAATCACGCTTTGTGCTCCATTTGCCGCCATGGGCCGTCCCGCTCGCGAGGTTGTAGATAGTTAAATTCATCTCCGAATTCACATTCAGTAGCGTTCGCAGTTACGCTAATAATTGTTCAGAACACAGTAGACCGGGCTCTGTTTATGATGCTACGGGAATAGTCGTTTGGAGTGCCCGCCATGGTTTCCATTACCTTCCATGGTAGTGGACAAAGTCCGCTATTTTTGCTTCTCACATTTTGTCGTAGCTCAAGGACTGAACCGTTTAAATTCAATGCTCTTCATGCGATTGAATGTTTCACATTTTATATTCTTGCCCTGCTGCAAGAAGCAATAGGATCCGGCCTTCATAAATTTACAGCTATACTCGTGTATCAGGCTGATTCGACAATATATTACGTGACACTGCAGGAACAATATAGCAGATTTTATTAGAACAGACACATTTTCTCTTGTTTGTAGCTTCCCGCTGTTGTCCTATCCATTATGTTCATTAATCATCAACTGAATCCATGCTAGAAGAGAATTAGGTCGTTCTCAGCAACGGTCCTGACAGCAGCCGATAGGCACGTGAACAGCAAACATCACCAATAGCAGGAAATCAGAGAAATCGTTTCTACAAGCAATTATTTTCCCACATTGCTTCATACTGACATTCATTAATTTTGACACCATCCTCTATAGCAGCCAACACCGCTACACTAAGCTACTCGAACACCCATCTTACAAATATTAACTTTATGAAATTTTCACTATATAAATATAAGCAAATCGAAATAATAGGACAAACAATTCACGCTGTTCTGTGGACAATATTTTGTTTGGTACCGTTTTTTATGAATAGTAAATAAATTACCTATATCACTTGGTACCCCTGTTTATTAATAAAATGAAAGTGGTCATTTAGCAACTGGCTTAAGAGATACCCAACGGTATATCGTACACAAACGTTGCTATCTTTAGCCAGGTGTTGTTATAAACAGTTACATATAAATGACAATAACTTTCTTCATAATTTCTTCATAAATATGGCAATAATTTTACTGATTGCGTCTCTTTCTGGCGTCTTGAAACACATCATCACATTTCGTGTAGTACTTCTGAAAGCAGATTTCGTGCTTTTAGGGCAGACAATGTTTACTACCTTATTTGCTTGTTTTGTTGTCCTTTATTCCCTTCTTTCGTTTGTGCTTATAGCAGTCAAAACAACTTGTATACCTAGCTGCTCGTGGAAACCCCATTAGGAAATCATCACAAACACTCCTTATGGAATGTGTGTTGTTCTAGGCATAATAACATCGAGCCATGAAAAAAGGGGGTTTCACATAGCATGCCACGCACTAGGAGAGTAACAAATTGTGACTGAATTACACGACACCCTTGATCAGAGCGAGGATGTTGAATCATGAAGAGACTTAATGTACACTCATGTTCAGAACAAACGGAACACCTTGAACTATTAGAGATAGGACGTTCATATTTACAGGACATGTACATTACTATGTTCTGCAGAAATGATTAATATTTGAACCATGTCAACCCGTGGGTTTAAGGTGAATATCGATATCGCCGCGCAACATCACCTATTCGTAAACATTCCTGCGACTCTCGTTGTCGCTATCAACCGAAGATAATTATAAGTGTGACTTGAGCAGAAGTACAGATGCCTCGCAGACGTATGCGCAAAGAGTACCCTCAAATGGCTTGAGTGTGTATTGATGTAGAAGGACTTACGTAGGAATTGGATTACGCTTGTGTGACAGATATCAGAAACCAATAAAATTGATTAAATGTCAAACTAAGAAAGATAACTAAATCTGACCTTCAGTTCTCCATTCTTCTCTCAGAACATTGCAGCTAAATTTATTTTCCTGGAGCTGAGATTTTCTATCCTCAGTGTAATGCGCTGTTCGAAGTTTCGGCTTTACAGTCACAGCGCCACAGCATGCAGTGATTTGGTGATTTGAGGTGACCCAGTTACACATGAAGACGGAAATTCTTGCGCAGCGCAACTGTTGTATGTGAATCACAAAAGCAACCACGCTGTGTGTGTTATGTCCGCACTATAACTCAACAAATATTCCGTGATAACCAAATTTATTTGACCTTCTGTCACTCAAAACTTAGGTTCGACTACACAACACTTCGCTGGCTGTAGCGCCAAGGAGAAATCAGAGTCACTAGTAGAGAATACAAGTCCAAACCACTGCCAACCAGTCGATATCGACGAGTCGCAAGTTTCCAGCCAGGGAGGCCACAGTACGGTTCGGTCGTCGTGAATCCAGCAGCCGGGTAGTAACACAGTCATCGGCGAAGATTGAACTGGTTAAACGGGCTCAGGGAGCTCACTTAAATCCGCAGGTCCGTCCAGTCAGAGTGTTGGTAGATGGCGCCCTTATTCGGTTGCTCACTCTGGTGGCAAGGGCAGCGCCGCCAGAGTAATCCGCGTCGATAGTGGTGTGTACGCTGCCGCTAAGCCCGCGGCGACGCGTTCACTTGCGCCAGGTGTTGACCTCGGTGCGGCGCCAGCGGTACTCGCTGTGTGCCACGCGAGTTGTAGCACGCGGCGCCGAGTTGACGGCTGCTGTGCGGCGGTCGATACGACAGTGTGGAGGTGTGATTATCGTTTATCTTCAGAATTCAAGAGATCTTTTGCTTCAGGGACCAGAAATTCATACCAAAACAAATGACTACTCAACGCAGACCTTAGCACCTTTATACGCAACTTCACTTGCGGTGATGGAGCCGCCGCAAAAGGAATTATTCAGGCGCTCAACAATCTTAGCTTACAGGCAAACTTATCCCAGCCTAAAATACACGCCTAGTCACAAATAGGCCCATAATGACTTTCACCTTTACCTGCTCTATCGCTTGCCTCATCATTCCCAGTCCGACAGTACATGGGGTTGAGGAGATCAATAAATGTCACATATGCTGGCTATCCCACGCATAACCAGCTTACATAAACATATGTGCTATTTTGTACCGTGTGTGTATGATGTAATAAGCTTATGTGAGCAAAACGTATGCGCCGCACGGGATTAGCCGAGCGGTCTTAGGCGCTGCAGTCATTGACTGTGTGGCTGGTCCCGGCGAAGGTTCGAGTCCTCCCTCGGGAATGAGTGTGTGTGTTTGTCCTCAGGATAATTTAGGTTAAGTAGTGTGTAAGCCTAGGGACTGATGACCTTAGCAGATAAGTCCCGTAAGATTTCACACACATACAAAATGTATATGGACACGACCTCTTGCATAAGGTGCTATACGTTTATAAATATTTTAGCCATGACAAACCATAATATGCTGATTTTTAACCACTTGACGTCTCGTGCTTGACGTTCAGCGTAAAATGCACGTGTTTTACAGGAAAAAGATTTTTAAGACCTGAATATGACAGCAAAGTCTACTGAACAGGTTATCTCAAAGAAAGAAATATTTTATACAATCTTGGATGTTGAATGATTTTTAACAATTAAAGCAGATCGCCCTTCAGTACTCTCAAAATGAGATAATTTAATCTTTGAATGTATTAACGTTTTATGTGAAGGGTGAAGCAAATCATCACCTTGGTTTCTTCAGAGCCCCGGAATTACTTTAGAAATGATGAATTTTAATGAATAATTGCAGTTCAGGTTTAATTTTTAAATAACTTTTTACCAGTTTTGCAAACAAGCATCAGGGTTTTTCTATAGTGTACACTGATGGGTCAAAGTGGAGGTATTCTCTCGGCTGCCCAATAATCTGCTCTGAATGTGTCCTCAAAATGGAATTTACGGTGCACAGCGCAGAACTGAAAGGTACAGGGAGCAGGTGTGGCATGACATAGGACAGATTTCTCTCATTCGTCCAATGCCTTCTTGGCGATTTCAGTGACGTACCCAACAGAAAGGAATACTTTAGTCGTATCCATGACTGCGAAAAGGAAGTAGTAATCTGCTTGAGACCAGGGAAAGGAATCCAAGGAAATGATGTTTCTGATATTGCAGCCAAGGGGGCATGTTAGAGAGATAGAAACGTGTTCTATTTCTGTAAGAGTTATTTCCTCGCTGTTGTGCCACACAAACATAAGTTATAGGCAGGCAAAGTATACGGAAGAGTCGGAAAACAATGTGTGGTCTGCTAATCCAACAATCTGACTGTTGCAGTCCTTCTGGTCACAGAGGCGGGATGCAGTGGCAGGGACTGACAAAACATTCAAATGGTTATGAGAACTATAGGACTTATCATCTGAGGTCATCAGTCCCATAGATTTAGAACTATTTAAACCTAACCAACCTAAGGACACCACAGACATCCATGCCCGAGGAAGGATTCAAACATTCGACCTTAGCTCTTGCGCGACTCCACACCGAAGCGCCTTGAACCGCTCAGTGACTGACGCACCTTCGTGTAGCTCATAGTCCTCTGATCCATGAATTATCGCCAAAGGAAGAGAAACGATTAATTTTTGGCGTTTCTGGCGTATGTATTTCAATACACCACATTTTAACAGGTTTTTTTATTGTGACGTGAGAGTATAAACGTGGGGACCTGACATTTAACACATGTGTTACATGTTTTAAAATGTTGTAAATCTTTCACACTTTTGATGATCAGTACTGGTCAGGGAAGACTCCATCTTCACATTTGAAAAAGGAAACAGCTAATATCTGTCGAAATATCACATAAAATGAACCTGAAGGCTCCCTGGCGGGACACGCGGTATATATGGATCAAGGTATGGGAAATAATAAAAAGGGAAAATGGAAATCGATTATTGCAGATGACATGAAAATCAAGATTAGACCGCATCAGAACGAAAAAACAGGGAATATAATGAAAGAGGAAGGAACGTACTGGAAGTTGCTTAGAGGAAGGTGTTACATTGGTATAGTCATTTATAACTGATGGAATACTGTATACGACGAAAGAAACTATGAAGATTGACCTCTAACCGAAACAAACGCGAAGTCGACTGCCTACGTGATGGGTAGCATGTGTCAAGGACGCTATGGCGTCCAAGAAATCTCAAAAACACGGATTGAGAATGAGATTTTCACTCTGCAGCGGAGTTTGCATTGATATGAAACTTCCTGGCAAATGAAAACTGTGTACCGGACCGAGACTCGGACACAGGACCATTGCCTTTTTCTGGCAAGTGCTCTACCAACTGAGCTAGCCACTCACGACTCACGACTCGTCCTCACAGCTTTAATTCCGCCAGTACCTCGTCTCCTACCTCCAAACTTCACAGAAGCTCTCCTGCATACCTTGCTGAACTAGCACTCCTGGAAGAAAGGACATTGCGGAGACATGCCTTGGCCACAGCCTGGGGGATGTTTTCAGAATGAGATTTTTACTCTTTCTTCGAGGAGTGCTAATTTTGCAAGGTATGCAGGAGCGCTTCTGTGAAGTTTGGAAGGTAGGAAACGAGATACCGGCAGAAGTAAAGCTGTGAGGAAAGGCCGCGAGCCGTGCTTGGGTACCTCAGTTGGTAGAGCACTTGCCCGCGAAAGGCAAAGGTCCTGAGTCGAAGTCTCGATCCGGTACACAGTTTTAATCTGGCAGGAAGTTTCATTGATTCAGAAGATCATAAACCATGGAAGTTGAGAAGAGATAAACTTCGTTAGCTCTAAGCGACTCGCACGTATATATATAATTGTATTAATATAAAAAGGAGTTTTTAACGCAACTTGTGTTTCTCATACATCTTCTGGATTAAACGTACATTTTATTATATTTTATTATATCTACATCTTGACGGACACTCTGCAAATCACACTTAAGGGCCAGGCGGAGGTTTGATCGAATCATCTTCACAATAATTCTCTATTATTCCGCTCTCGAAAGGTGCAAGGAAGAAACGAGTACCTATATCTTTCCATGTGAGTTGTGGTTTATTTTGTTACGATGATCGTTTCTCCCTATGTAGGTCAGAGTAAACAAAAATATTTTTACATTCGAAGGAGAGAGCTGGTGATTGAAATTTCTTGACAAGACCCCGAGGCAACGAGAAATGCCGTTGTTTTAATTAAATCCACCCCAAATCCTATATCATGTCCGTGACACTCTCTTCCCTATTTATCGATAATACAAGGCGTGTTGCTCTTCTTTGAGCTTTCTGTATGTACTCCGTTAATCCTATCTGGTAAGGATCTCACTCCGCATCTTATATCTTATAATTGTTCTGCCAATAAAACACTGTCTTTGGTTCGGCTTCTCCACAACCTTTTCTATATGTTCTTTCTATCTTAAGTTGCTCGTAATTGTAATTTATAAGCATTTAGTTGAATTTACGGCTTTTACATTTGACGGATTCATCGTGTAATCGAAGTTTAACGGACCCCTGCTGGCACTCGTGTGGAAGACTGATGATTTTCACACCATACAGATATATCTCCTAAGTCGTTTTGAGGTTTGATTTGATCTTCTGATGAGTTGACTAGCCGCTAAACTTCAGCATCCTCTGCAAACAACCTAAGACGGCGGCCCATATTGTGTCTTAAATCATTTATGCTGATAAGGAACGGCAGAGGATCCACAACACTACCTTGGGGAACGTCAGGAATCACTTCTAATTTACTCGATAACTTTCCATCAGTTATTACAAACTGTGACTTCCCTGAAAGAAAATCACGAGTCCAGTCGCAAACCTGAGACAGTGTCCATCAGCAGGCAATTTCATTACAAGATGCTTGTGAGGAAATCTAGAAATACGGAAACAACTTGTGCTCAGCCATGTCTCCGCAACATCCTTTCTTCCAGGAGTGCTAGTTCTGCAAGTTTCGCAGAAGAGCTTCTGTGAAGTTTGGAACGGAGGAGTCTAGGTGTTGGAGGAGCTGAAGCTGTGAGGAGAGGTCGTGAGTATTGCTTGGGTAGCTCAGTCGGTAGAGCACTTGTTCACGAAAAATAAAGGTCCCGAGTTCGAGTCTCGGCCCCGCGCTCCTTTTTAATCTGGCAGGAAATTTCAGTTTGAAATCCCTTGCCAATAGCGCTCAACACTTCGTGGGAGTAAGGAGCTAGTTTGTTTCACAAGAAAGATGTTTTCTAAATCTGTGTTAACTGTGTGTCAATAGCTCATTCTCTTCGAGGTTATTCATGTTGTCCCAACACAACGTATGTACCATACTGTTGCTGCATACAAACGTTAATGATGGAGGTCTGTAATTTTGTGGATTACTCCTGTTGCTTTTCCTGAATATTGATGTGACCTGAGCAGCTCGCCAGTCATTGAGTACGGATCTTTCGTCGAGCGAGCGGTTGTTTATAATTGTTACCTCTTTATGGTTGTTACATCATTAAATTCTTGTAGCACTCTCTCTATGTTACTCAAAACTACACGGCATTTATAGCAGTGCGCTGTTGTGGTCAACAGATAACCAGAGATAAACATGGTGTCTCGACGTTTAGAGTGTACGGCAGGGCAGGCGAGAGCGCTGGTCGTTGCCGCCACGATAAACCTTAACCCTGCTTCCAGACTCCGTCGTCCTACATCTGTTGGGGCCGCCGCTATCGGATCCGACGTGGCTCGGGTGCTGATTAATTGCAACGAGCACTGCTGTGTCCCGTCTCTCTCTCATTGGCACGCACGCACACACGCGCAAACACACACACACACACACACACACACACACACACATACAAACACACATGCACGCACGCACACACGTCAAGTAGAGGCACACATTCGCGCACACTCACGCTCACACACCCACAGGCAGACGCACACGTCCACGCAGGAGGAGAGATAGACAGCCCGTGTACACGCTATCAGCGACGAGAGGAAAGAGGCCGTTGGCAGCCCTGGGCTGACATCAGCGGGCCTGAAAGCCCGTGTCGGCGCTGCTGCCCATCCAACTCTGGCCACCCCGTCCCCCAGCGTCCTACCTCTTCCTACCCCTTCCTCCCCCTTACTCCCGTACGCCGCGTGGCATGCATTTGTTTAATTAGCAAGGAGTGGAAGAGGGTGTGCCGAGCACGTGTGGCACCGCCCGTGCGACATTCTCTCCAGTAGCTCACATGCCAACCAAACACACGAGTAATGATATATGTGGCTGCAGGTACCGCTCTCGATGCGCCATCGAGGTGGACGTGTTTGCCGCACGAAAGACGAACACGTGCGCGTATTTCGTCAACTGCAGTACGCTAGTTTGCCATTTACATAGTCACCATGACGATAAAATTATTTTGGTGTTCACCACACAGGTCTTCATTGCTCCTACAGGAGTCTCGGGAGCCAAACGTGTTTAAATGAGTAAGAGTATTAAAAGATTGTAGATGAAAGGGTAAATTGTTTCTCTAAACTACTCTTTTGAAACACCAAGAAAAAAAAACATTATCAACAACTTTCAAAGCTTCCCATGCGTTAATTTTGAGAAGTAAGTAACGAATAGTTTAAAAGTGGGTTCAAAGACTACAACTGATAATTATGGCTAGCTGATCACTAAATAAATATGGATGTGCCACCGAAAGACATGACCATTCGACTAACGATCACAGATTAGTGTAGTGCGATATTAGACTTAGCGATGTGTACTAAGAGTAAAACATTAAGATCAACCATTAATACAGCAGTGTCTAAGCAGCACCTCATGGCAGTGGCAGACAGCGTGGGGCAGGACGGCACATCTTTGTGGCACATCTTTAAGATTCACTGTTTCTGTTGTACATATTGATAAATGCAATATCCCAATAGACTAATTTGGCACATCGAATGGCCAAGTAAAATACTGCTTAAAAATCGTTTTGTTTGCAACGGGAAACAGGAACATGCTTTCCATTCACACTGGATGTCGCATGAAACATGTAGCGAGCAGTAATTGTCTGGGCCAATTTCATCGACATAATACAAAAAACTAGTTGCAAATATCTTCAGAAATACGAGAGAAAACTCACCTGACGACTCTTAGGAGAGACCCTAGGCATACATAAATTCTGCTACTGTTTTGTGTATGATAAATTTAGTTTTGTTTGCGAGCTTACACTCAAAACGACTGAGATTAATTGTCAACTAACACATTTCTCTTATCCAGTCTTTTTTAATATCACCTACACTCTTTCTACCCCTAGATATTTATAAGAAGAACAATATTTATCCCTAACATTCCCGGCATCCAAATCATGACACAAATCAGGACCCAATGTCAAAGAGAGAATTAGCTTCGTGAGTATTTTTAAATATCTTACATCATGTTATTTAAACTCACCACAGAGCTAGAGTCGCCACCGTTACTAGTATTTGACATCAACCTACTCATTAGCAAATAGTAGAGAGTATATTTCATAGTCTGCCACTGAAATTACCCTAATTTTATCACAGGTATTTGTGTTGTGCTCGGTTTGCATCACACACATATAATGAGGATGAAATTTGACAAGAAATCTCTTTGTATTGTAGAAGGGGCACCTGTAACGTAGTAAATGGTTCAAATTGCTTTGAGCACTATGGAACTTAACTTCTGAGGTCATCAGTCCCCTAGAACTTAGAACTATTTTAACCTGAATAACCTAAGGTCATCACACACATCCATACCCGAGACAGGATTCGAACCTGCGAGCGTAGCGGTTACAGATTGTAGCGCCTAGAACAGCTCGGCCACTCCGGCCGGCGGAGGGTAGCAGACTGGTGGAAAACAAACCATAGACAACTTAGTATACTGCAGGAAATGAAGCTCACTGCATCATGGAGTCACATCACATCACGGCAGCAAAATGAAAAGTATAGCCTCAAAAATAATGTAGGAATTATCTTCATCGGAACATTAAAAGTAATAACGGAAATGATGACTGCACAAAAATAGGGGACGATGATGCAAATCACGCTTGTAAATATGCAATATACACATATCAAAAAAAGTTTTGCATCACGTCGGTCCGGGAGTTCTGGAACCGGTACAGAAAATTGGCATAGAGATCAACATAAACCTCATTTACACCTTTCTTATTGCTCATGAAAACTACACATTGCATGTTGTACCACCATACAGCGAGACCTTAAGAGGTGGTGGTCCAGATTGCCGTACACACCATTACCTCTAATACCCAGTAGCACGTCCTCTTGCATTGATGCATGCCTGTATTCGCCGTGGCATACTATCCACAATTTCATCAAAGCACTGTTGGTCCGGAACGTCCCACTACTCAACGACGATCCTGCGTAGATCCCTCAGAGTGGCTGGTGGGTCACGTCGTCCATACACAGCTCTTTTCGATCTATCCCAGGCATGTTCGGTAGGGTTCATGTCTGGAGAATATGCTGGCCACTCTAGTCGAGCGATGTCATTACACTGAAGGAAGTCATTTACAAGATGTGCACGATTGGGGGCGCGAACCGTCGTCCATAAAGACGAATGCCTAGCCGATACGCTGCCGATATGGTTGTCCTATCAGTCGGAGGATGGCATTTACGTATCGTACAGCCGTTACGGCGCCTTCCATGATCATCAGCGGTGTACGTCGCCCCACATACTGCCAACCCAAAACAGCAGGGAACCTTCACCTTGCTGCACTCGCTGGATAGAGTCTGTAAGGCGTTCAGCCTGACCGTGTTGCCTTCAAATACGTCTCAGAAGATTGTTTGGTTGATGCATACGCGACACTCATCGGTGAAGAGAAAGTGATGCCAATCCTGGGCGGTCCATTCGGCATGTTTATGGGCCCATCTGTACCGCTGGTGGTTGTAAAGAAGAATCTCGCCATGGACATCGAGAGTGAAGTTTCGCTATCATGCAGCCTATTGAGGTCAGTTTAAGTCGTAACACGACGTCGTGTGACTGCATGAAAAGCTTTATTCAACGTGGTGGCGTCGCTCTCAGGGTTCTTCCGAGCCGTAATCCGTATGTAGCGGTCATCCCCTGCAGTAGTAGCCCTTGGGTAGCCTGAGCGAGGCATGTCATCGACAGTTCCTGTCTCTCTGTATCTCCTCCATGTCCAAACAACATCGCTTTGGTTCACTCCGAGGCTCCTGGAGATTTCTCTTGTTGGCGGCACTTCCTGGCTCAAAGTAACAATGCGGACGCAATCAAAACGTGGTATTGACCTTCTAGGCATGGTTGAACTACAGACAACACAAGCTGTGTATCTCCTTCTGGTGGCATTCCACTGATCGACTGTCGGACCCCCCTCCATCTAATAGGGGCTGCTCATCTATGGTTGTTTACATCTTTGGGCCTGTTCAGTGATACCTGTGAACAGTCAAAGGGACTGTGTCTGTAATACAACATCCACTGTCAACGCCTGTCTTGAGGTGTTCTGGGAACCGGCGTGGAGCAAAACTTCTTTTGATGTGCGTACTTCTGTAACATGTGTATTGCAACTAATACTGCGTGATGCATCAAGGGGCCACACGGCTGCAATGAACTGAAAGAAGGGGCAGTAAAATTATATGGGAATAATCGGCATACAATCAATAAGTAGTAACCATGCCTGACTTCACAACAACAGCTGAAGGAAGCTTCTCTCATCACCTGTAACATCAAATTAAGGAGTTTTTTTGCATATTATCTTTAGCCATGAATATATCTTGAACGATTCTGAGGTATTGGAAGTACTATAATTTACATGATTCACTCTGGATGTAATGTTATGCAGGAAGGCGTGGATAGAATGCTCCATTTTAAGGGTGTGAGGCAGAATTTGGAGGGGAGGGGGGGGGGGGGGGGTAAGCGTTGAATGTCTTTTGCTCTCTCTCTCTCTCTCTCTCTCTCTCTCTCTCTCTCTCTCTCTCTCACTCCTTCCTTAAACTGTTTATCGTCACACTCACATTTAATACGCCACAGATATGACTTGTACAAGGGCACCTCAAGCTACCTAACGATACCGGTAGAGACGGCTACTGGCTGAATTTTGACATGATGGGCGTAGCATCTATCCACTGTATGCGCGGGAAGGTTCTCCTACTGTACCACCAGTCAGTAATGAGAATTTATGAGCGTCAAGACAAGAAGATTTACGACCCAAAAGAAAATGTAGGTGACACGTTCTAAGATATATTAGTAATCCAAGTTTTACTCGGGAAAGGATGCATTCGGAATGAACCTTTTCGGCTATTTTATGTTTCTTATAACAAGGGAAAAGAACATCGGCAACGAAAACGAAACATTTGCTGCAGTTAACACTTTGAAGGTTCCGAAGTATCCTATCAAGCGTGAGAAAACAGTCGAGCACTAGATTTTGGAGAATGGTGTGGGAGACAGGAGTTAGAATGCACTGCCACTGTGGGATCTTTTTACTGTTACGACTTACATGTGGTACTTCAACTTCTGCTGGAAGTGAGCGTAGGCAGTGGATATCAGACTCATCGCCAGCAGGTGCCCGTGCCAGTTCAACCTGATCATGAACACAACAGCCATCACTTGGAACTGACATATTCTCTTCCAAGAATCAGTCATCGATGACATCACGCCATGCACTCTGTTATAAATACCGGGTGACCAAAAAGTCAGTGTAGGAGGTGCATTCAAGTTCTAAGAACTCCGATTTTTTTTTCTAATCAACTACTCACCCGAAATCTAAGAAACAGGCGTTACTTCTCGACGTAATCGCCCTGATGACGCCATGATTTCATGGCAGCGGCGAAGGCTTCTTTAGGAGTCTGTTTTGACCACTGGAAAATCGCTGAGGCAATAGCAGCGCGGCTGGTGAATGTGCGGCCACGGAGAGTGTCTTTCATTGTTGGAATAAGCCAAAAGCACTAAAAGCCAGGTCAGGTCAGTAGGGAGCATGAGGAATCAGTTCAAAGTTGTTATTACGAAGAAACTCTTGCGTAACGTTGGCTCGATGTGTGGGTGCGTTGTCTTGGTGAAACAGCACACGAGCAGCCCTTCCCGGACGTTTCTGTTGCAGTACAGGATGGAATTTGTTCTTCAAAACATTTTCGTAGGATGCACCTGTTACCGTAGTGACCTTTGAAACGCAATGGGTAGGGATTACGCCCTCGCTGTTCCAGAACATGGACACCATCATTTTTTCAGCACTTGCGGTTACCCGAAATTTTTCTGGTAGCGGTGAATCTGTGTGCTTCCATTGAGCTGACTGGCGCTATGTTTCTGGATTGAAAGATGACATCCACGTCTCATCCATTGTCACAAGCGACGAAAAGAAAGTCCCATTCATGCTGTCGTTGCGCGTCAACATTGCTTGGCAACATGCCACACGGGCAGCCATGTGGTCGTCCGTCAGCATTCGTGGAACCCATCTGGATAACACTTTTCGCTTTTTCAGGTCGTCACTCAGGATTGTGTGCACAAAAAATGGCTCTGAGCACTATGGGACTCAACTGCTGTGGTCATTAGTCCCCTAGAGCTTAGAGCTACTTAAACCTAACTAACCTAAGGACATCACACACATCCATGCCCGAGGCAGGATTCGAACCTGCGACCGTAGCAGTCGCACGGTTCCGGACTGCGCGCCTAGAACCGCGAGACCACCGCGGCCGGCGATTGCGTGCACAGAACCCACAGAAATGCCAACTCTGGAGGCGATCTGTTCAACAGTCATTCGGCGATCCCCCAAAACAATTCTCTCCACTTTCTTGATCATGTCGTCAGACCGGCTTGTGAGAGCCCGAGGTTGTTTCGGTTTGTTGTCACACGATGTTCTGCCTTCATTAAACTGTCGCACCCACGAACGCACTTTCGACACATCCATAACTCCACCACCACATGTCTCCTTCAACTGTCGATGAATTTCAATTGGTTTCACACCACGAAAATTCAGAAAAAGAACGATAGCACGCTGTTCAAGTAAGGAAAACGTCGCCATTTTAAGTATTTAAAACAGTTCTCATTCTCGCCGCTGGCGGTAAAATTCCATCTGCCGTACGGTGCTGCCATCTCTGGGACATATTGACAATGAACGCGGCTTCATTTTAAAACAATGCGCACGTTTATATCTCTTTCCAGTCCGGAGAAAAAAATCGGAGGCCTTAGAACTTGAATGCACCTCATAAATTTGAAAACTGAATAAATCACGGTACAATGTAGATAGAGAGGTACAAATTGACACACAGAGTTGGAATGACATCGGGTTTTATTAGAACCAAAAAAATACAAACGTTCAAAATATATCTGACAGATGGCGCTTCATCTGATCATATTAGCAATTATCAGCATAAGAAAGTAAGACAAAGCAAAGATGATGTTCTTTACAGGAAATGCTCAATATGTCGACCATCATTCCTCAACAATAGCTGTAGTCGAGGAATGATGTTGTGAACAGCATGTAAAGCGTGTCTGGAGTTATGGTGAGGCATTAGCGTCGGATGTGGTCTTTCAGCATCCCTAGAGATGTCGGTGGATCACGATACACTTGCGACTTCAGGTAACCCCAAAGCCAATAATCGCACGGACTGAGGTCTGGGGACCTGGGAGGCCAAGCATGACGAAAGGGCAGCTGAGCACATGATCATCACCAAACGACGCGCGCAAGAGATCTTTTATGCGTCCAACAACATGGGGTGGAGCGCCATCATGCATAAAAAGTCGAACGTTCCAGCAGGTGTTTATCAGCCAGGCTGTGGATGATGCGATTCTGTAACATATCGGCGTACTTCTCACCCGTCACGGTAGCAGTTACAAAACCAGAATCACACATTTCCTCGAAGAAAAAAGGCTCGATAACGGTAAATGTGGTAAATCCAACCCATATCGTGGCTTTCTCTTGGTGCAATGAAGTTTCCAAGACAGTTCTGGCATTTTAGGGAACCCAAATTCTGCAGTTGTGAAAGTTGACGGACTCTCGGAGCGTGAAATGAGCTTCGTCGGTCCACAACACGTTACTCAACCAATCGTCATCTTCCACCATCTTTTGATGAAACGCCCACACCGCAAAAGCCCCCCGCTTCACTAAATAGGCAGGTAACAGTTGATAATGCCGATGGATTTTGTACGGATAGCATCGGAGAGTACGCCTAAGTGCCAACCAAACAGTAGTGTATGGAATACCGGTGCGACGTGCCACTGCACGAGCGCTGACATTCCGTGCATAGACGAACCCGCTAAAGTCTCCGTTTCTTCCTGAGCTGTCTCAGCAGCATTACTCCTTGTGTTCAGTCGGCCACTACGGGGTCTATCGTCTAAACAACCCGTGGCTTCGAACTTCGAAATCATTCTCACCACAGCTGCATTTGTCAACGGACCTTTGCCATTTCGAATCCCCTTCCTATGGCGATAGGATCGTAACGCTGAACTAGCACGTTCCCCATTCTGATAATACAGCTTCACTAAAAGCGCCTTTTCAGGTCACGTCAACATGCTGCGACTACTGGCGCATCTGATTCTCCCTCTCATTACGCCTCCTTTTGCATACGATTGTCATGCGCAGTCACTGACGTTTTGCCATCTGTCGGACATTTTGTAAACTTAGTTTTTTTTATTCTAATAAAACCCCACGTCATTCCAAGTATGTGTGTCAATTCTCACCTCTCTATCTACATTATTCCGTGGTTTATTAAGTTTTCAAATTTATACTGACCTTTTGATCACCCGGTATATGTGGTACAGTATTCTCGGAAATGTTTGTTTCTCGTTGTTACACTTGTATTAAAAGTAATAATTAACCTCCAGTGAAGTGATTGTGAGGTAACTATTGATATGACAGTCACTGTTGCAAAGATTTTTAATCTGAATGTGAGACAGGAAGTGGAACCCTTTTCTGAAAAAATGTTGCGTAAATGATATCTGCAATCACACCACCTGTGACTCAGATATATTATTCGAAAATGAAAAAATAAAAACATATAGCGCCTTCCAAATAAGTTGCATTTTTGCTCCTAAAGTACATACTGCTTTCAATTGGCAATGATTGCTTGTGTGATAGTGTTTAATTTATAACTGTGATAACATAATGGAAAGAATCAACGACTATTAAATACTGATAGCATTGACGACTACAGGAGTTACAACTTTCTGTTCTGCCGTGCAACAGGTCTTGTCATGGGGGAAGCCTCGTCAGAGAGGGCCACCGCATGAGTGTCTAGGGAAGCGATTCCAGTGGTGGTTTCACGTTGTCTTCCACGGTAGATGATGAAATGATAATGGCGACAACACAACACCCAGTCACTGAGCGGAACAAATAACAGGCCCAGCCGGGCATCGAACCCGGATCACCTTGCGTGACAGACCACCGCTCTGACATCTTTTCTTTTACTATTTTTCTCATTTTGTTCGTTGTTGATCTTCGTGTTTGGTCTATGCAGACATCACATGACATCCGTTCAAGTTCGTCTGTTGATCCACTCAATTTTTTTATTGCAGAGGCTTACCGGCTCTCTGACCGAACATCTGAGCTACCGTGCCGGCGCCATCCACTCAGCTATCGGGGCGGACACACGTGTTTTAATGTAATGTTAAAAACATATCTACGTTTCTTTTTGCTTAGAAAGGGCGACGGGATTAAAAAAGCACAGTACCTGTGCAGTCATCAATAAATATCCCACTTAGGACAAAGATGTGGAGAAAATACTGATAAAATTCAAAAGCATTCTTATTTTTATATATATATATATATATATATATATATATATATATATATATATATATATATATATTTCAAACCTGTACATTTCGAGTACGAGTGTGAGAGATGGCAGCCGCGCTTGATTAGCCGAGCGGTCTTGGTCTGTGCGGCTGGTCTCGGCGGAGGTTCGAGTCCTCACTCGGGCATGGGTGTGTGTGTTGGTCCCTAGGATAGTTTCGGTTAAGTAGTGTGTAAGCTTAGGGACTGATGACCTTAGCAGGTAAGTCCCATAAGATTTCACACACATTTGTACATTTGTTTAAGAGATGGCAAACAATCTAAGTTGTTCAATGGAAACTGTTAAAAAGCTATGTACAATACAAATCGTTCAGCCATCGCCCCTGGACTTGCAGCATAAACGTAATTAATCATTAAGCAATAGGATATCTAAATGTTTTTAATGTTAGCACAACGTTTAACCACATAATTTCCACTCAATTTGAATTTTTCTTAGCAAATTAACTTTAAAGGCTGACTTGTGGCACGCGCCATGTGTTCTGCGCAGGAATTCGTCGCAGAACTTTGTATTCTTCATCACTGGTGGAACTGCAGTCATAAGTGAACATCTCACTAGTAAACCTGCCCAAGGAATACAATTCTACAACTATATCTGATCTACATCTACATCTACAGCTACATGGATACTCTGCAAATCACATTTAAATGCCTGGCAAAGGGTTCATCTAACCACCTTCACAATTCTCTGATTTTCCAATCTCGTACAACGAGCGGAAAGAATGAACACCCATATCTTTCCGTACGAGCTCTGATTTCCCTTATTTTATTGTGGTGATCGTTCTGCCCTATGTAGGTCGGTATCAACAAAATATTTTCGCATTAGGAGGAGAAAATTGGTGATTGGAATTACGTGAGAAGATTCCGTCGCAACTGAAAACACCTTTCTTTTAATGATTTCCAGACCAAATTCTGTATCATTTCTGTGACACTCTCTCCCATATTTCGCGATAATACAAAACGTGCTGCCTTTCTTTGAAATTTTTCTATGTAATCCGTCAATCCTACCTTGTAAGGTCTGTCACATTTTCTAAGTGCCCTGCCAATAAAACGGAGCCTTTGGTTAGCCATCCCCACAACATTTTCTATGTGTTCTTTCCAAATTAAGTTGTTCGTAACTGTAATACCTAGGCATTTAGTTGCATTTGAAGCTTTTAGATTAGACTGATTTATCGTGTAACCGAAGTTTAACGAGTTCCTTTTAGTACTCATGTGGATGACCTCACACTGTTCGTTATTTAGGGTCAACTGCCACTTTTCGCACCATTCACATATTTTTTCTAAATCCTTTTGCAGTTTGTTTTGAGCTTCTGATGACATTATTAGTCGATAAACGACAGTGTCATCTGCAAACAACCGAAGACGGCTGCTCAGATTGTCTCCCAAATCGTTTATATAGATAAGGAACAGTAAAGGGCCTACAATACTACCTTGGGAACGTCTGAAATTAGTTCTGTTTTACTCGATGACTTTCCATCGATTACTACCAACTGTGACCTCTCTAACAGGAAATCGCAAATCCCGTCACATAACTGAGACGATATTCCATAAGCACGAAATTTTACTACGAGCCGCTTGTGTGGTACAGTGTCAAAAGCCTTCCGGAAATCCAGGAATACGGAATCTATCTGAAATCCCTTGTCAATAGCACTTGGCACTGTAAAGAGTTAGTTGTGTTTCACAGGAACGATGTTTTCTAAACCCATCTTGACTGTGTGTCAATAGACCGTTTCCTTCGAGGTAATTCATAATCTTATAACACAATATATGTTCTAAAGTCCTGCTGCATGTCGACGTTAACGATATGGGCCTGTAAGTTAGTGGATTAATCCTACTACCTTTCTTGAATATTAGTGTGACCTGTGCAGCTTTCCAATCTTTGGGTACGGATCTTTCTTCGAGCGAACGGTTGTATACGATTGTTAAGTATGGAGCTAATGCATCAGCATACTCCGAAAAGAACCTGGAAAGAAGACTGGCTTTTATTAAGTGATTTCAGCTGCTTCACTACTCCGAGGATATTTGCTTCTACGTTACTCATATTGGCAACTGTTCTCGATTCGAATTCTGGAATATTTACTTAGGACTGTAAAGAGCTAGTTGTGTTTCACAGGAAGGCGTTCGATACAGTTCCGCACTGTCGCCTGGTAAACAAAGTAAGAGCCTACGGAATATCAGACCAGCTGTGTGGCTGGATTGAAGAGTTTTTAGCAAACAGAACACAGCATGTTGTTCTCAATGGAGAGACATCTACAGACGTTAAAGTAACCTCTGGCGTGCCACAGGGGAGTGTTATGGGACCATTGCTTTTCACAATACATATAAGTGACCTAGTAGATAGTGTCGGAAGTTCCATGAGGCTTTTCGCGGATGATGCTGTAGTATACAGAGAAGTTGCAGCATTATAAAATTGTAGCGAAGTGCAGGATGATGTGCAGCGGATAGGCACTTGGTGCAGGGAGTGGCAACTGACCCTTCACATAGACAAACGTAATGTATTGCGAATACACAAAAATAAGGATCATCTATTGTATGATTATATGATAGCGGAACAAACACTCGTAGCAGTTACTTCTGTAAAACATCTGGGAGTATGCGTGCGGAACGATTTGAAGTGGAATGATCATATAAAATTAATTGTTGGTACGGCGGGTACCAGGTTGAGATTCATTGGGAGAGTCCTTAAGAAATGTAGTCCATCAACAAAAGAAGTGGCTTACAAAACACTCGTTCGACATATACTTGAGTATTGCGCATCAGTGTGGGATCCGTACCAGATCGTGTTGACGGAGGAAGTAGAGAAGATCCAAAGAAGAGCGGCGCGTTTCGTCACAGGGTTATTTGGTAAGCGTGAGAGCGTTACGGTGACGTTTAGCAAACTCAAGTGGCAGACTCTGCAAATGAGGCGCTCGGCATCGCGGTGTAACATGCTGTCCAGATTTCGAGAGGGGGGGGGGGGTTCTGGATGAGGTATCGAATATATTGTTTCCCCCTACTTACACCTACCGACGAGATCACGAGTGTAAAATTAGAGAGATTCGAGAGCGCACAGAGTCTTTCCGGCAGTCGTTCTTCCCGCGAACCATACGCGACTGGAACAGGAAACGGAGGTAATGACAGTGTCACGAAAAGTGCTCTCTGCCACATACTGTTGGGTGGCTTGCGGAGTAGAAATGTAGATGTAGATCTTCTTTTGTAAAGGCATTTCGGAAGGCTGTGTTTAGTAAACCTGCTTTGGCAGTAGTGTCTTCGTTAGTGTCTCCATAGTTATCGCGCAGAGAAGCAGTAATTGTTTCTTGCCGCTAACATACTTCATATACGACCAGAATCACTTTGGATTTTCTGCCAGGTTTCGTGACAATGTTTCGTTGTGGAAACTATTATAGGCGTCTCGCATTAAACTCCGCGCTAAGTTTCGAGCTTCTGTAAAGGATCGTCTATCTTGGGGATTTTGCGTCTGTTTAAATTTGTCATGTTTGTTTCGTTGTTTATGCAGCTGTGTTCTAACGTGTTTTGTGTACCAAGGAGGATCAGCTCCGTCGTTTGTTAGTTTATTTGCTATAAACCTCTCAATTGCTGCTGATACTATTTCTTTGAATTCAAGCCACATCTGGTCTACATTTATGGTTCAAATGGTTCAAATGGCTCTGAGCACTATGGGACTTAACATCTGTGGTCATCAGTCCCCTAGAACTTAGAACTACTTAAACCTAACTAACCTAAGGACATCACACACATCCATGCCCGAGGCAGGATTCGAACCTGCGACCGTAGCAGTCACGCGGTTCCGGACTGAGCGCCTTAACCGCGTGGTCTACATTTATATTATTAATTTGGAATGAGTGGAGATTGTCTCTTAGCAAGGCTTCAAGTGAATGTTTATCTGCTTTTTGGAATAGGTATATTTTTCGCTTATTTTTCGAGGATTTGGGGATTACAATATTTAGTCTCGCTACGACAACCCTGTGATCACAAATCCCTATATCGGTTTTGATGCTGGTTATTAACTCAGGATTATTTGTTGCTAAGAGGTCAAGTATGTTTTCACCTCCGTTTACTATTCGCGGCGGCTCTTTAACTATCTTCTCCAAATAATTTACAGAGATTGTGATAGGCGTAGAATATGCTTTAGTGTGGAGCGTAACAAGGCACACATACTTTTTATACTTGGCCATAAGGCCTTTTTCCGAAATACCCTCTTCCTACCGCCCACCCTTCCTCCGCCCCACCCACATAACGTCGCTTATCGTTTTGAGATTTGATTCGAAGCAAAACGTGGTCCATTGATAGTGTCGGGGCCAAATATATCACGAAATAAGCATCAAATGAAAAAACTACAAAGAACGAAACTCGTCTAGCTTGAAAGGGGAAACCACATGGCGCTATGGTTGGCCCGTTAGATGGCGCTGCCATAGGTCAAACGGGTATTGTAGGGAAGCAGCCTACTCACGCCGTATAAAATTCACAGCAGTCTTTCCATTGTGTGCCAGCCACTCCGCTGTAACTAGCTCTGACGTCATAAATGTTGCGTAATACTTTAAAAATCAAGTAAATAACCTGAAACGTTTCTAGCATGTCAGGAGCAATACTAAACCAATATGTGTTGAATATCAGTTCAATAGCTTTCACCATTTTCGAGATTTGGAAGTTTTTCTGTAAAAATCATTGGCGCAACAGAAAAGAGCTAGAAATTTAAAAATTTATATTTGGATTCCTTTTGCATAAAAATTTAGTAGAAACAGTATTCTGGATCTCATAAATAAAAATTTTAGTTGAAATTCATGATTTTCTGTTTTTGTCTTAAAAATTAAGGAAGCAAGATAGATTAAGTAGGTGAATAAATAAAGGTAGGATGTTTAAATTTAAGTAGAATGGAGATACGCTACAATCATAAAGATGTGAGAAGTTTCAACAGAACAACAATAAAACTATAGCGATAGAGTATCTCCAAAGGGCAAGTTCAGAGCTCGTCTACTGCGTGGCGTGTAATTAAATTAATTCTCTGCCCAAAATATTGGACTGAGCCACGTCAGACTTTTATTATGATTACTTACCTGTGTGCTGATTGCACATTTAATTGAGAGCTTCATCGGCCATCAGCAAAGGAAGCCATGATTTATTCGATAACTTAAAGTGGTGCATTACTAGCCCAGCGGCTAGTCGGGAGAGCCGAATAGATCAGGCGTTCACTTAGCCGTCCGCACCTCGGCTTTATATATCTGAAAGCTGCGCGAGTTAAAAAGGCTCCAGTTCTCTCCAGACGATGATGAGCGCACCATCTGTGCCGGGAGTCGCGTCGCGTCGGTATCAGTGCTATAAACAGCCTCGGATGCAGTAATAAGTTACTCGGACACGCGTAACCATGAAATCGTTTTCAAGTGTTAATTCTGGGATGACTTTAATGATCTATTTTCAGTTCGCGTATGTCGTATTTTCACGTGCTGCCGTGGGACAGACATTCTATTATTATTTAGCGTGTCGTTTGATGAACATTATCATCAAATTATGGCGAACATTCACTTAAGCATTTAATTTGAACAGTTATAGTTGCATCAGCACATTAGACTCTCAACTGCTCTGGTAGTCGGATTGTGTGGATTCTTTTTGGTCTGTGACATTCAGAATATAGTGAACATTTTAGAAAGAATCGTTTTTGATTATGAATCCCAGACAATCTCCTAATTCCTCAGAGCTATAAGCTGTAGCTATAACTGTATTTCTCAGTCTAAGTGGGCACTAGGAATTCTAATTACTTTGTGGTTGCCAATATTATAGTTAGAGAGCCAGTGTTGAGAACGGCAAATAACAGCATTAAATAAATCATAGGAACATTTCATTAACAATTACTTTCACCCGCCACCCCACAGTATCAACTGTGTTTTTTTTAAGCAAGAACCGCCATTTTTGTTACAAATTCGTGTAGTACGTAAAGAAATATCAATGTTTTAGTTCGACCACTTCTTTCGCACTGTGATAGATGGAGCTGATATAGTCACAAACGTATAAGTAAGTGTTGTCACGTAACATTCCGCCGGTGCGGACGGTATTTGCTTCGTGATACATTACCCGTTTACCAATTGCGGAAAAGGTAGATATCGTGTTGATGTACGGCTGTTGTGTTCAAAATGTCCAACGGGCGTGTGCTATGTATGCTGCTCGGTATCCCGGACGACATCACCCAAGTGCCCAGACCGTTCACCGGATAGTTACATTCCTCAAGGAAACAGGAAGTGTTCATCCACATGTGAAACGTCAACCACGACTTGCAACAAATGATGATGCCCAAGTAGGTGATAGAGATGCTGTCCTGGCTAATCCCCACATCAGTAGCAGACAAATTACGCGAGAGTCGGGAATCTCAGAAACGTTTGTGTTGAGAATGCTACATCAACATCGATTGCACCCTTACCATATTTCTATGCACCCGGAATTGCATGGCGACGACTTTGAATGTCGTGTAGAGTTCTGACACTAGGAAAAAGAGAAATTACGGGACGATCACAGATTTTTTCCACGCGTTCTATTTAGCGACGAAGCGTCATTCACCAACAGCGGTAACGTAAACCGGCATTGTGGTGTCACCGCCAGACACCACACTTGCTAGGTGGTAGCCTTTAAATCGGCCGCGGTCCGATAGTATACGTTGGACCCGCGTGTCGCCACTATCAGTGATTGTAGACCGAACGCCGCCACACGGCAGGTCTAGAGAGACTTCCTAGCACTCGCCCTAGTTTTACAGCCGACTTTGCTAGCGATGGTTCACTGTCTTCTACGCTCTCATTTGCCGAGACGATAGTTAACATAGCCTTCAGCTACGTTATTTGCTACGACCTAGCAAGGCGCCATTATCCGTACTACTGATATTGTGAAATATGTACCGTCCAGATCGAAGTTAATCGCTATTGGATTAAAGTTAAGTATTCCACCAGATACGACCGTTTTTCTCAATTCTAATTCCGTTGTCATGTTCCAGACCTCACGCCAGCCTGCTGGAGCTAAAACGCGTGCATTTCGGCCTCCTTTAGTTACAGAGTGTTGGCTCTCCTGCCAAACACAACAGGCATAATATGCACTATTGGGAAGCGGAAAATGCACGATGGATGCGACAAGTGGAACATCAGCGACCATGGAGGGGTTAATGTATGGTACGGCATTATGGGAGGAAGAATAATTGGCCCTCAATTTTATCGATGGCAGTCTAAATGGTGTAATGTATGCTGATTTCCTACGTGATGTTCTACCGATGTTACTACAAGACGTTTCGCTGCATGTCAGAATGGCAATGTACTTCCAACATGATGGATGTCTGGGCCATATCTCGCGTGCGGTTGAAGCGGTATTGAATAGCATATTTCATGACAGGTGGATTGGTCGTCGAAGCACCATGGCCCGCACGTTCACCGGATCTAACGTCCCCGGATTTATTTGTGCGGGGAAAGTTGAAGGATATTTGCTATCGTGATCCAGCGACAACGCCTCACAACATGCGTCAGCGCATTGTCAATGCATGTGCGAACATTATGGAAGGCAAACTTCTCGCTGTAGAGGAATGTCGTTAGACGTATTGCCAAATGCATTGAGGTTGACGGACATCAATTTAAGCATTTCTTGCATTAATGTGGTATTAACAGGTAACGACGCTGTAACAGCATGCGTTCTCAGAAATGATAAGTTCACAAAGGTACATGTTATCACATTGGAACAACCCAAATAAAATATTCAAACGTACCTACGTTCTGTATTTTGATTTAAAAAACCTACCTTTACCAACTGTTCGTCTAAAATTGTGAGCCATACGTTTGTGACTATTACAGCGACACGTATAAGAAAGCGAGAAAAGTGGTCCAACTAAAACATTCATATTTCTTTACGTGCTACACGAATATGAAATAAAAAATGGGTGTTCCTATTAAAAAAAACACAGTTTATATCCGTTTGACCTATGGCAACGCCATCTAGCAGGCCAACCATAGCACCATCTGGCTTCCCCCTTCAAGCTTGATAAGTTTCGTTGTTAGTAGTTTTTTCGTTTACGCTTATTTCGTGAGATATTTGGCCCGGTCACGATCAATAGACCACTATATATATATATATATATATATATATATATATATATATATATATATATATATATATATATATATAAGCCCGTGAAGATGAGCTCCCAGGGTTCGAAATGCATCGTACATTTCAATACAACCACATTTTGGACTGATCGAATCAGTCCAAAATGTGATTGTATTGAAATGTACGATGCATTTCGAGCCCTGGGAGCTCATCTTCACGGGCTTTGACAGTCTAATAATGTCCCACAAATACTTCTCATTTAATGACAAAATATATCAGCAGAAAGAAGACTTAGCTATGAGTGAAATCATGTCAAGAGTCCTGGATGACGAATTAATCAACCACTTAGGAAACAAATTCTTTGATGGGAAAAATAAACTTGCTGAAAAAATTGTTTATTACAAAAGATATGCTGTTGACCCTCTACTCCTATTTGATGGCACAAAAGATGAACGTGGTGAACGTCTCTTACTTACTCAGTTCCCTCCATGATAAAATAAAGTTTACAACTGAACATGAAATTGACTGTTCCATAAATTACTTACATTTCACAATCGTTAATGAACAGCAAGAACACAATCCTTACATTTACAGAAAACCAACTTACACTGATTTCACAATACATGAGTCACCACACCATCCGAACAAACAAAGTTATGCTGCACTTCGATCTATGCTGAACAGTGCACCAAAATTAACATTAAAACCCAAAGAACTAACACAAGAAATTGGTAGCATCCGAATAGCTGCAAGAAGTAATGGACATTCTGAAAAATCAATTGACGAACTCTCAAAGAAACTACAGGAAAACATCAGTAATAGAAGCACTACAGGAAAAACCCATAAAAAAATATTCAAATGGCTCTGAGCACTGAGCACTGACCATCACAAAAAAATTGCTAACTTATTTGGAAACATCAATATTAAATTTCTTTCTTCACAAACAACAAACAGTGACACCACTTACCTCATACAGTACAAATAAAAACCAAATAACAGAACAAAGTGGACTATATAAATTACAGTGTGGCAGCTGCCCTGCATTTTATATAGGCAAAACAGGAAGAACTTTCCATACACATTACAAAAGAACACGCTACTGCCTTTAGCCGCAACCACTTTGACAGACCTGCAATAGTTAACTACATGTACCTTAACAGACACAGACTAGAGGACATCCATAACAGCTTCACTACACTCCATACAGAAAAAACTGTTAAAAACTTGATCTGCTACAGGATTTAGGAATAATGTTACATAAAGGAAGAGATTCTGAAAACTTCTGGAATGAACAGAGTATAGCAGTGACATTTTTTGCAGAAATTTTAAAAGTTTAACACAAATGAGTAACAATGTAACCATTTCACGAAATATAGACACGTTTACACATTGAAAAGTATTTGTTATCACTAAGGACTTAGTATGTATTCATGTTTGATTCACTACCCCACTGTTTGTTTAATATTCATGTACACATTCCAGTCCTTGCTCTTTCACGAGTCTGTACTTAACACCCGCGGTTTCACTCCTAGGACGTTTGACGTGCAGGTTGAAAACGGTGCACATGGTATTTTTCGCCCTTGAAGGTATGAACTACATCACTGAGAGATCCACTGCCATAAGTGTACGGTTGTTACTAATCTTATTACTTACATAATTACTTGTTTATATACATTGGTTATCAGTTTTCTTTTGAGAATGAGATTTTCACTCTGCAGCGGAGTGTGCGCTGATATGAAACTTCCTGGCAGATGAAAACTGTGTGCCCGACCGAGACTCGAACTCGGGACCTTTGCCTTTCGCGGGCAAGTGCTCTACCATCTGAGCTCCCGGGGCACGACTCACGCCCGGCACGGCAGGTTCGCAGGAGAGCTTCTGTAATGTTTGGAAGGTAGGAGACGGATACTGGCACAAGTACAGCTGTGAGTGCCGGGCGTCAGTCGTGCTTCGGTAGCTCAGATGGTAGAGCACTTGCCCGCGAAAGGCAAAGGTCCCGAGTTCGAGTCTCGGTCGGGCACACAGTTTTAATCTGCCAGGAAGTTTCATATCAGCGCACACTCCGCTGCAGAGTGAAAATCTCATTCTGGAAACATCCCCCAGGCTGTGGCTAAGCCATGTCTCCGCAATATCCTTTGTTTCAGGAGTGCTAGTTCTGCAAGGTTCGCAGGAGAGCTTCTGTAATGTTTGGAAGGTAGGAGACGGATACTGGCAGAAGTAAAGCAGTGAGTGCCGGGCGTCAGTCGTGCTTCCGTAGCTCAGATGGTAGAGCATATGCTCGCGAAAGGCAAAGGTCCCGAGTTCCAGTCTCGGTCGGGCACACAGTTTTAATCTGCCAGGAAGTTTCATATCAGCTCACACTCCGCTGCAGAGTGAAAATCTCATTCTGGAAACATCCCCCAGGCTGTGGCTAAGCCATGTCTCCGCAGTATCCTTTCTTTCAGGAGTGCTAGTTCTGCAAACTTTACAGAAGCTCTCCTGCAAAGTTTGGAAGGTAGGAGACGGATACTGGCAGAAGTAAAGCTGTGAGTGCTTCCGTAGCTCAGATGGTAGAGCACTTGCCCGCGAAAGGCAAAGGTCACGAGTTCGAGTCTCGGTCGGGCACAGAGTTTTAATCTGCCAGGAAGTTTCAATTTTCTTTTGGATCATCAATCTTCTGACTGGTTTGATACGGTCCGCATGAATTCCTCTCCTGTGTTAACCTCTTCATCTCAGAGTAGCACTTGTAACCTTCGTCCTAAATTATTTGTTGGATGTATTCCAAACTCTGTCTTCCTCTGCCGTTTCTGCCCTCTAAAGCTCCATCTAGTGCAATGGAAGTAATTCCCTGACGTATTAACAGATGTCCTGTCCTCTTGTCCATTCTCCTTGTCATTATTTTCCATACATACCTGTCTTCTGCGATTCCTCACAAAATCTCCTCATTCCCTATCTTATTAGTCCACCAAATTTTCAACACTCGCCTGTAACACCACATCTCAAATGCTTCAATTTTCTTTTTTTCCGGTTTTCCCTCAGTCCATGTTTTTCTGGCATACAATGCTGTGCTCCAAACGTACATTACCACAAATTTCTTTCTCAAATTAAGGCCTAAGTTAGATACTAGTAGACTTCTCTTGGACCGGAATGTCCTGTTTGAGAGGACTAGTCTGATTTTGATGTTCTCCTAAGTCCGTCCGTCACTGATTACTTTGCTACCTAGCTAGTAGAATTTGTTAACTCCGTCTACTTCGTGACCAATTGTAATGTTAAATTTCTTGTTTTTCTCATTTATGCTAGTTCTCCTTACTTTCATCTTTATTCGATTTACTCCCAAACCATGTTCTTTACTCATTAGGTTGTTCATTCCATTCAGTACATCATGTAATTCTTCTTCGCTTTCACTCAGTACAGCAATGTCATCAGCGAATAGTATCATTGATATCCTTTCACCTTGCATTCCTGAGCCATTCTTTAAGTTTCATCATTGCTTCTTCGATGTACAAATTTCACAATAAGGGGGAAACACTACAACCCTGCCTTACACCCTTTTTAATCTGAGCGGTTTGTTCTTGATCGTCTACTCTTATTATTCTCTCTTGGCTCTTGTACATATTATATATTACTCATCTCTCCCTATAGCTTACCACTATTTTTCCTAGAATTTGGAAAATCTAACACCATTCTACGCTTTTTGCTGGTGGGCAGATCCTATGATCGTGTCCTGATTTCTGTTTAGTGTGTCTTCCATTGTCAACCGCAATGTCTGAATTGCCATTCTCGTCCCTTTACCTTTTCTAAAGCCAAACTGATCGTCACCAAGCCCATACACATTTTATTTTTCATTCTTCTGTGTATTGTTCTTGTCAGCAATGTGGATGCATAAGCTTGTTAAGCTGACTGCTCGATAATTTCCGCATTTGTCAGCTCTTGTAGTCTTCGGAATTGTGTGGACAATATTTTTCCGAAAGTCTGATCGTGAATAGTCATTTTCTTGCCACTTCTCCCAACAATTTAGAAATTCTAATGGAATGTTATCTATCAATTCTGCCTTTTTTATCTTAAGACCTCCGAAGCTCTCTTAGATTCTAGTTCTAATATTGGATACCCCTATTTCTTCTAAATCGATTCCTGTTCCTTCGTATATCGCATCAGACTATCTTCCCCCTCATAGAGGCCTCCAATGTACCCTTTCGATCTATCCGCTCTCTCTTCTGCATATAATAGTGGAATTTCCGTTGCACCTTTAATGTTACCACCCTTGCTTTTTATGTCACCAAAGATAGTTTTGATTTCCTGTATGCTGAGTCAGATCTTCCGACAGTTACTTCTGTTTAGATTGCTTCACTTTTTAATGCAGCCATTTGGTCTTAGCTGCCCTGCAGTTCCTATTTATTTCATTCCTCAGCGACTGGTATTTCTGTATTCCTGAATTTCCCTGAACACGTTTGTACTTCCTCCTTTCATCGTTCAAGTGCAGTATTTCTTCTGTTACCCATGGTTTCTTCGCAGTTATTTCCTTTGCACCTACGTTTTTCATTACCATTTCTGTTATTGCACTTTCTAGAGATGTCCATTCCTCTGCAATTGTTCTGCCCATTGAACTATTCCTTATTGCTGTATCTATAGCCATAGAGAACTTCATCTGTGACTCATCTTACCTTACTGTTTCAGTATTTCACTTTTTACATGTTAATTCTTCCTCACTCTTCACTTAAACTTCAGTCTACTCTTCTTCACTACTGTGTCGTGATCTGAGTCTATATCTGCTCCTGGCTATGCCTTACAATCCGTATCTGATTTCGGAATCCATGTCTCGCCATGATGTAATTTAACTGACATCTTCCCGTATCAGCCCGTCTTTTCCAAATATATCTCCACCTCTTGTGACTCTTGAACAGAGTATTCGCTATGATTAGCTGAAATTTATTACAGGACTGAATTACTCTTTCTCTTCTCTCATTCCTTGTCCCAAGCCAATATTCTCCTGAAACCTTTTCTTCTAATCCTTCTCCTACCACTGCATTGAAATCCCCCATGACTATTAAAAATCATCTCCGTTTACGTACGGTACTACCTTTTCAATATCCTCACATAGTTTCTCTATGTCTTCATCTGCAGCTTGCGACTTCGACATATATACCTGAACTATCGTTGTCAGTGTTGGTTTGTTGTCGATTCTGAAAAGAACGACCCTATCGCTGAATTCTTCACTGTAACACAAAAAAGGGCTCTGAGCACTATGGAACTTAACATCTGAGGTCATCAGTCTCCTAGACTTAGAACTCCTTAAACCTAACTAACCTAAGGACATTACACAAATCCATGCTCGAGGCAGGATTTGAACCTGCGACCGCAACAGCAGTGCGGTTCCAGACTGAAGTGCCTAAAACCACTCGGTCACAGCGGCCGGCTTACTGTAACACACTCACTGCCCTAACTTTCTATTCGTAATAAATCCTACTTGCGTTATACCACTTTCTGGTACTGATGATTTTACCGTATAGTCGTCTGACGAGAAATCCTTGTCTTCTTTCCATTTCACTTCACTGACCCGTACTATATCTAGAGTAAGTCTTTGCATTTCACTTTTCATTTTTTCTAGCTTTTACCTAACACATTAAAGTTTTTGGCATTTCACGCCCTGACTCGTAGAACGTTATCCTTTCGTTGATTTTCAGTCTTTTTGTCATGGTAACCTCCCCCTTGGCAGTCCCGTTTCGGAGATCCGAAAAGAGACTATTTCGGAATTTTTTGCCGAAGGAGATACCATCATGACACTTATTCAGTTATAGGCCACATATTTTGTGGAGACACATTATGTATCTTTAATGCAGTGGTTTCCATTGTCTTCAGCATCCTCATACCCTTGATCACTGGTGAATCTTCCACCTTTAGGAGGAGTTTCCCACGACAAGGACAAGAGAGTGTCCTGAACCGCTCTTCCACTCTCTTTGACAAGGCTGTTGGCAGAATGCAGTTAGGGGCGTACGTCAGAAAGAAGAAGTGGTAAGCGATTTCCTTAATCGTACCACACTTACACACCATCTCTTAAAGACTATAAAAGAGGAAGCAGGATGGAATCAAGGTTGGTAGTCACAATTTATGACTAAGACAATTTACTGACATTACGCCCTTTAAGGAATCTGACAATTACAATTTGCGGACAAGCCACTAGATAAATCTTTGCAAATACAATTAGAAACACAACTTACTCGGTACTCAAAGAAACAGCCCCTCATTAAGAAAACAGAATTACTGACATACGTTAGAAATTCAAACTCCTATAAAGGATTTTGCTCAAAATACATATAATACAAAGAATTATCAGTATAGAACGACTTAATGACACTTTAACACTAGTGCCAAGCTAAGATACAATTACATAACATGACAGAACCATTTTAATAAAAACACTACGACAGAAACACTAACCTTTAAAAATAAATGTTCACGTGCTTCGATATGTTAATTAAATAATTACTAGAAAGAGCTGCACAAGGAACTCAGCAGATAGTATGCAGCTTAAGCTTTAGCCAGTTGTCAATCCGTAATATTTTAGGAAACAGGTTCATTCACGAACAGGTTACATACAATATATTTTCTAAATCTACCAGCTTAACCCGTCTTGGCGGAAGGAAGATAAATACCAAGCTTTGGAAGCCGATATGTGAACAACTCCCGGTAGTGGACAGGTTCTTAAATAATGCCAGGCCTACACCTCGGACGACGTTTCACTCCCCGCCAAGGCTCTGGCGCAATCAAAAGTTTCTGCCGGATCACAAAGACATCCAAATAACTGTGAAACATCGAATCACTCGGCAGAACCTTTCACTCGGTATATGGGTAAACCTGTAAACGAACATGTTACACTACTGACAAAATCGCAACTTTGACCATAAGTATTTTACACATGGACAACTGCATTAATAGAATTCGCTCTTAGAAAACACCAACATGAAATCATTTGATTACCAGAGGCACAGGGCACTAATAAAATTTCTGAGAAAACTTTCAAATAAGAGTCACCATTTAACTAGGCCAACTGAACTCTTCCACATCATCTTCGACTATGAAAGTCTCACTACAATAATAAAGATTAAATGGCTCTAAGTGCTTCGGTCAACAAAACACAATTGCGACCACTTACTCCATATCACGTACACAATATGAGGGAGCGGGTTCTACAGCTTCTCTTAAAATTTTGTTCTCAGCGATGTCGCAGAACTTGTGTCTCCAAGCTGTCCATGACGCGAAAAGTCTCAACCAATTTTATACCACAGCTTGTAACGGCAGCAGTTGACACTCGCCTCCCAGCGAATGTCACGAGATCTCGACGGCTACCCGTCGAAGGCTAACAACCAACTAGCTTCGGCCATCTACCCGGAAGATAACACACGCGAAAAGCAAAGATAGCTTAGCTCAACCACAGTCCATCTCACTGATACATAAACAAAATAACACTGGGGCCAGATCGGCACGGCTCAAGAAGGTTCTGCTACTACGTAGTTAGCACGGTAGAGATGCGGGCCAGCAGTTGCAGGAAGAGTTGGGGAGTAGGTGCCAAGTCACCAGCATTGTGAAGCCTAGTGCAGGGTAGGCTCAGGTGATTGACAGCATAGGGGAGTTATGTAGGAACTTCTCAAACGAGGATCCGGTAGTGATAGTAGGTGGAACAGGGAACAGCCTTGATAGGGACGGGGAATATGATGTAGGTGGTGACCTGGTAAAGATAGCTACTCAAACTGGTGGCACTAATGTGCATTTCATGCAACATGATCGGCCTCATCTTAATGCGGCTGTAGGGAGAGTTAACAAGGAGCTGCAGAAGGCACTGATGACAATGGTCGTGGGTTACATTGCACTGGTACCAGTTGAGTCTGTCAGTAGATCGGGTTTCACTAGGCACCTCAGTAGGTATGGGGGGGGGGGGGGGGGGAGGCTGACGATGTTTATAGGCTATAGTGTAGTCGGAGGTGGTTTGATCGGTGATGGAAAAATTCCTTTAGTAGTTAGTGTTAGAGCTGCACCTTTTCTAGATTGAAGATATACCTGCGTAAATGAAGTCCCTGTAACTAAGGGCTCGCCTCCAGAGGAAGTATGTTTCCAAGGAGTTAGAATATTTCATCAACATATAAGAGGTATTAGAGATAACGTTAGTGAATAGCTTATAGAAAGTTACTGGTATATCAGAGCACACTTAAATAATTTGGCAATTGAGAGGCTTCATTTAACAGGATACAGATTAGCTGGCTGTTTCTTAAGGAGTTCCTTGGGGGTGGGGGAGTGGCCATGTATGTAAAAAACAGTATTACATTTCAGTCCATAGATGTATCATGTTCTGCACTGAACAGATATTTGAATGTTGTGCAGGGGAAGTTGAATTTAGTGAAACTAAACTTCTAATTGTTATTGTTTATAGGTCCCATAACTCTGACTACAGAACATTTCTGATCAAGCTAGAGAGCTTTCTTGATTCACTTTATAGGAAGTACCAGAAACTAGTTATATGTGGATGTTGATAGATCTCCTAAATTCATATGATCTGATGCAGACTGTGGTTTTTCGAACTAGGGTGCAGGGGAACAGTAGCACAGCCATATACAATATTTTTGTTCATTCTTCATTACTAGAGTGGCATTCTGTTAGTAAAAGGGTGAATGGCCTTTCAGACGATTTTGCACCAATTTCAACCCTAAAAGGCTTTTGTACTCAAACAAATGTCACGTATTATTACAAGCTATGTAGGAAAGTTAATCCGCCAGCAATAGAGAGTTTTTTAAACCTCGTCAAGGAACAAGAGTTGCAGGATGTTCATAGTGCCGATAACATAGATGAAAAATATAATTCCTTCCTAAACATATTTCTCATGCTGTTTGAGAATTACTTTCCATTAGAACGTTCTACACTGGGTGCTAGCAGTAAAAGGCAGCCCAGGTGGCTGACTAGTATGAGAAGGATATCATGTAGAACAAAGTGGGAATTATATCAAAATGTTAGAAGTAGTCACAATCAAGCTACAGTAGCCCATTACTAACAACACTGTAAGATGCTTAAAAACGTTATTAGGAAGGCCAAGAGTATGTGGTATGCAAATAGAATAGCTAATTCACAGGATAAAATTAAAACCATGTGGCCAGGTTTGAAGGAAGTGTTTGGTCAGCAGCACAAGGTCGACGATATGAAAGTTTGTAGCAGAAATATTTCTGTTACTGATTAATCACATAAATGTACAGTATTTAACAATCATTTTCTGAGCATTGCTGGTGAATTTCCGAGACTGATGTCTGGAGTACTCCTCTGTGATACAGACAAGGGAGAGATTGAGTCAATAAATAAATCACTGAAGACTAGGGACTCTAATACGTATGATGGAGTGCCTAACAGAGTATTAAAGTATTGTGCTGCACCTGTTAGCCCTGTATTTAGCCATCTTTTTATTTTTCCCTTTAGGAATGGTCCGTTTCTCGAACGATTAAAATACTCAGTAGTAAAATTTAAGAAAAGGAGCCAGAAATAATGTGGACAATTTTAGACCTATATCTATGCCATCATTGTTTGATAAAGTTATTGAAAAGGCTGTTTACGTAAGGATAATTGATTGTCTTACATCACAAGATTTGCTATTAAATGTACTATTCGGCTTTAGAACTCATTTAACAACTGAAAATGCTATGTTCTCTTTTCTCTGTGAGGGACTGGATGGATTAAACAAAAGATTTCGAACACTAGACTTACTTCTTGATGTAACTAAGGCGTTTGTGTTGATCACAAAATATTACTCCAGAAGTAAGACCATTACAGAATACATGGAGTAGCTCACGATTAGTTCACCTTTTACTTAGCAACAGACAGCAAAAGGCCATTATTCACAGTGTTGAGAATGGCTGTGATGTGGGGTCTGAGTGGGGTATGGAGAAGTGGGGGTGTGCCCCAGGGATCAGTGTTGGGACCATGCCTGTTACATATTTATATAAATGATATGCACTCTAGTATTACAGTTAACTCTAAAATATTTCTGTTTGATGAAGACACTAGTTTGGTAGTAAGGATCTTGTGTGCAACATTGGCTCGGTTTCAAATAGTGCAGTTCATGACATAAGTTCATGGCTTGTAGAAAGTAAACTTGCACAGTATGACAATGAGACTAAGTTTTTACAGTTTCTAACGCACAATTCAACAAAACCTGACGTTTTGATTTCACAGAATTGGCATATGATTAGTGAAACTGAACAGTCATCGTGGGAAGCCCACGTTCAGGATCTTGTTCAACGACTTAAGACTGCTATTGTTATTATTAGAACAGTATCTGAAGTGAGTGATCGTTCGACACGAAAATTAATCTGCTTTGCTTATTTTCATTCGCTTATGTCGGATGGTTCACGAACCTCTTGTCGACATCCGTTACGAGTTTTAGCTTATTCTCAAGAATAATCAGCTTTCACTCGGTTTATGCTCGGCAGAAATCAAACCTGCATTTAGAGTGGACTTCCTTAACTCTTGTGCAGAAATGTGTTCAGTATACTAATCCATCCATTTTCAACAAGCTACCACCAGAATTTAAAAATCTTAGCAGTAACCCACGAACTTTCAAACCGAAACTCAAGAGTTTCCTCCTTGGTCACTCCTTTTGTCGATGAGTTCCTTGAAAAGTATATTGTTGATTGCGATTACTTAAACTTATGGCTTGACATTTTATTTATATCTGTTATTAATTTTATGTTGTAACTTCATGTACTGTCGCGTTCCATGACCTTGGAAACTTACTCCTCAATTTGATCCTACGGAAGTTGAGGTGTAAATAAAATAAATAAAGTTAGTGTGACGACATCATGTGCCAGAAGTCTTTGGCCGCGAATCGCGATTATTATTAAAAGTTTAAGCGGTGGGTGGTTTCTAACCGGGGACCGAGGACGTTTTGATTACGAATCAAAGACACTACTTTAGACCACAGGTGCCTCTTGTTTATACATTTCGTTTACATGTCCGTTATCCACATGGCGAGTGGAAATTTCGAGCATAGCTCGTCCTTTTGTTTCTACAAGGCTACAGGTCATACCTGCATTTCCTTATTTAACGATATGACAGCCAGTTTTATGGTTCTTTCCTTAAAGGATGTGCGCCAGGGACAAATTCACTATCTTCATTTAAAAAACGTAAAAACGTTCTCACACTTCATGTTTCGTATTCCAAATTTATGTCCATCACTAAGTCATTGATAACTATTCAGACTTAGCTAACGGGCAGAACATCGCCTCATATCGGATTAAAATGAAATTCTGTTCTTATATACAAAATTTTCGCAAAGTAACATCTCCGAAAGAAGAGACACCACATGGAGTCTTGAGCTGTAAATTGAAGGTGGATGGGGCGAGGAGGGGTGGGGGGAAGGAGGGAGAGGAAAGGAAAGGAAAGGGAAGGGAAGGAAAGGAAAGGAGAGGGAAGAGATTACTGATGTCAGCTGAATTTCGCAGAAATCATGGCTAAAAATGAAAATACGTACCGCACTGGGATTCGAACCCAAAGTCACCTGCTTACTGGGAAGGGACATTGAGCACTGCGACATCCGGAACACTTTGCCACTCAAACTGCGAGGATTACCTCACCACCCCTCACTACCTACCGACCATCACACCAGGAGCCACCTCTCCCGTATTCACTGTTCATTTCCTCCATGCTCACTACTGTGAGATTCCTACAGGAGTTACGTCCGCACTGAAGGAGGTCGGTCCATGAGCCATCTAGACGATTCAATTATATGAATACGTGGTTTCTGTTCTTCCAGAGATGTTCAAAAGAAAAAACATCATGGGGAACCTGCAGGTGTGGTACATTATATGTTTATGTCCGAAAGAACATATTCGACGCATTCATTTACTTGATTTGCCTAGTGGAGCCACCTTTTTCAGTGTGAGTGCAAAAAGTACGTCCGACCTTTTGCAGAAATCGCAAATTTGCGAGAATGGAATAAATTGACAGGGACTGCAGATAGGTGTCGCTTTGTGGGAGCGTAGGTCGGCCGTGAGTGCTTGCCGAGATAGCCCACGCAGTTGCGATAACACTGTGTCCTGGGTGGCGCAGTGGTTAACACGCCTATCCAGTAAGCAGGAGATCCCGGGCTCAAATCACGGTCCGGTACACATTAGCGCTTGTCTCTAATTCTTCCAGGTGATGTTTCAATCCATCTGACATCAGTAATCCATTTCATTTCATTTCCTTTCTTTCCTCGTCCACCTTCAATTTACATATAAAACTTACCTTGTCTTTCAGACATGTACAATAAATGAACTTCATTTGCTTACCGTCGTGCACCAGAAGGAATTTTCCTTTGTAAAAAGTCAATCAGTGGGACATTTTCTCTAAATAATCAATGGTGACGAGCCATTACACAGTGAGACCGCTTATTACTAAGAACGAGCACATTATAACTGCTTTTCCTGTTGTTATGTCCACCTGTGTCTGCCATTTCACTAATATAGCTTTTAAACCAATAGCACCGGAAACTTTGCAGCATTGTACTGAGAGCATGTAAATTTTTGTAGCTTCCCTTGTTCTTTGGGAAATGTTTGTGGGATTCAATTTGCTGTCGCGGATGTGTTGAGGACTATAGTGGTACGTATTTTGCATACATTTCCTTTCATTTTAGCCTGTACTGCCATTTGTATCTTATTTTGGCACGTGTGCAACTACTGTGTGAGTTCGTCCCTGATGTCAACACCACCACTGTATCTGATGAGGTTTGCTTTCACTTCTTCTGTACCGCCAGACCATGTTACGACCGACATTTGAGAGCTTACTGTGGTCGGTTCTCGTTTGTCGACACAGAATGCACATCGGGTTGAGTCTGCTCATTTGTAACCTCCACTATATCTACGGAATGCCCTTGTTGTGCAAGTGGTACCCAGTTAACATAGTCAATTGACAAGCCCGGCTTACGACTGCTTTTCGGATTTCAGGCCGTCTTTGGAAGTGTACACCAAATCCTTACGTATGTTTACGGTAACTTCCCTCTAAGCACCCTTATAACGGCTTTATGTGAAACTGGTTCGTCCCAGAATTGTGTTTTGCTCTGGTATTTTTCGAAGTACCGCCAGAGTCTGCCCTGTCTGGCATTAAGGGGTTCTGGATTGAAAACCACTTTCCTTAGGCCCTCCTGTATGGATGTGGACCAGTACTTCTTTAAAAACAGGTTTTCAGGTTACAAATATGTTTCATTTGTTTCAGCCGTTTTAATTGCCCCTCTGACTCCATCATCCAGGACGTATATTACCACGAACAAAATCTTTTGATGCTCTGTCGGCGAGGTGGGGGCGGGGGGGGGGGGGGGAGAGAGAGGAGGTTAACACACCGTGACAGATTTAATGAAAACCAGAGGATTTGGAGTTGGTTTCTCTGTGTAACAGCTTTAAATTACCGACGCTTTATCAAACTTTCCTCTAGTAATAACGTAGAAGGTGTGGAGTCTGGTTCCGTTTTGTAATATTTGCTTGGAAGAGAGACGTCATTTGTGTCTGCCTCTGCACTAGAATCTGACGGATACTCCTCGCGATTTTGGCTATTGCCATATGTTTGGCCACTTTTATGTGACGCATCAGACGTATATTCCATAGCCGCCGACAGTTCGTTGTGTATTGTACCAACCCGCGTAGGTACTTCATCGCTCCATTTGGGTGAATCTTTTTGTAATGCATCTCGGACCTGAGACTACTCCTTTTGCAAATTTTCACTGGTACTGTTAGGTTTTCCAGTGATTTTTGTGACGTTTTATTCAAATCTTGCTTCCCCTTTTCCGCAAGTTCGGCTTTTGTTCTTTCGCGCCACTCAGTGTAACTGCCTGTGATAGTTTGACAATTCGCACTAATGTGTTGTTTTAGGTGACTATACTGTTCGCTAGCAACATTTTCCACAAGGGTTTCCATATTTTTCAAAACATTTCTTAGCTTATCCTGATTTTTATTAAGTTTGTGTACTGTTGCTGGTAGATCCCCAAATACATTTTGTAACCGTATCTATGTCACCCGAGTGCATCTGTAGTCGTGTACAGATATCATCGGATTGTTGTTTTGCGGCAAGATCTTCTGTTCTTTCATCTAACATTTTATCGATCAGGGTAGTTAGGTCGGTTCTCAATGCAGATTTTAAGTGATTGAATTTCATATCTAAAGTGGTTTGCAGAAATGTTAAGTCGTTAACTTCTATTTATATCTGCTTGTAATTCCTCCTACAAGTGCTGCAAGTATGCCATTATATTGGTTTGTGGAGGGTGTGTAATTTGTGCCCTTTGAGTACAAGGCACATGTCCACCAAGGTATGGCCTCCATTCTGCTCACTTTCGGCATGGATTTGTGCGTGCACGAGATTACTGTTCAAAAATCCTATTTCTTTCTTTTCAGGACTTAGCACTGCTTCAGGTGCTGAAGGGAGAACTTGTTTAGCATTTTGTTCAACCATATTATCTGACTCGATTACATGACCTATTGGCAAATCGGCATTGTCTTCCGCAGTCATTGAATTACATTCGCCTGTCTTCGTCATACGTCAGAATTGAAATAAAATTCGACAGAGCAAATTTTGAAACTATGGATCTATCAAAATATCTACGAGTGGTTTGGAAAATCTTTCATGTTAAGGACCTTCATTAATAATTGCATTTACGTCCACCATCAACTGAGTCTGGCTTTTTCACCATTGCATGTTACTACTGCCAAGATGTAGTTATTTTGAAATTCATAATACAACACTCAAACTGAATATGACTGAAGTTATATATTGTGTCACTGAACAATTAGCTTCTGGACATAAATTTCAAATAAATGATATATTACAAGCATCAGTGAAAGATATATTCTCTACATAAAGGTTTGCTGTTGTATCTTGATTCTGGAGAACGGTGGAAGTGGTGTCGCCAAATTTCATGTGCCGTGCTGAAGCTATTACAATTCCATCTTCCTGTCAGTCGTGGCTTGGAAATTTTGATGATACGTTGTTCATGAAACATAAAAAGGATTTATAGTGCATACATTCAAAACAAGTTCTGCGACGGAAACCTAAGTTAATATCTGTACCTTTCAGCCTCGCGCGTTTCGTCAGTTTATGTCTGTGCTTTTACCAAGAACGGATAACATGAATAATGATTTTTACCATACATTCCCGTGAAAAATTTAGTGATTCGATATTGGATTTCGTAATTAATGACTATTACAATTATTTAGCTCAAATGAGAGGATCGGATACAAAGAAGAATCGTATTTATGCAACGGAGTATAGGTAAGTGCGCGGGACGGGTTAGAAGACCTGTGATTTTATTAAGAAAAAAATTAGCAGTTATGCCATCACCTGTTTAGCTAAGGGATGCTATGACCGTGTTATTTGAAACTGAAAAAATGGCAGAATAATTTGAGGTCTTCGGACTTTGAAATCCCCCAACTAAAAGCTCGAGAAGACGTGGGTCTTGGATATATTGGCCGTGCAATATGCACCAACTGCATTGTCAATTTCTGCAGGCCAAATCCATGCATTTGTTATCGGCGTACGACGACAGTCCTACAGAAATCTAGAACTGTATTGAGAAACGTGAATAATTATTTATTACTGTGAAGATTATCGTTGACTAAATTATCATAACGACACAATCAACCTAAATATATTTTACTATATTTCCGTAAATGTTACACATTACAAAATGGTTACCACACCTCCAATGGAAAAGGCATCTGGTCATAATTGGAGGTAAAACAGAAATGTTTTATCATAATAACAGAGAAGTAAAACAATCATTCATTTATTTAAACAAAATACATCACAGAGAGTAGTCGAAGGTTCTTAAACGGAGCTCATCGCTGCTTTATCGACGTGGGGGTGATGCAACGTGGAGAATAAAAAGTGAGGCAACGCTGCGATTATTTAAATCCACATTCCACCCGCCCAGAATAAATTTCGTACAAAATATTCAATTGCGAATACATACGGAAACATGAAATCTATTCATGTAATAGAAAAAACCATGCACACTTGATCGGATTCCATGCAGTAAAATATAAAATTTCATTACGTTTATGAATATTAATTTATTTTCACGGAATCAAAATCCCTCTCCAAAGTATTTCACTTATATGGTATGTCACATTCTGAATACATCATTGAAGCAGTCCTACAACAGGCATTTCTCTCATTCTGTAAAATTTCATAACAATGCAACGAAATATACATTTTATTCTGACACTGCTTTGAGTAATAATTAAAGCCTTTGTTTCAAATTACTAGAGTATGCACAGTAATACAGAATTACGCAACGAATTTCGTAACGTGTGGGTTGAAATAAAGTTCGTTTCCTCATATTTATAGGAGTAGACAAAGATTCCATATGCGACGTATTGTAATGTATGCGAGATAGGTTAAGTTTTATTTTATTAAAGAAATATTATACAATAATACCAGCGTCAAAACGTGTTAACAGACCACATTTAACATCTGTGCAAGAAGAATACATTCTCAAACACAAGAAGGTGGTTAACTTTGCTAGTCTTTCTTTTCGGTCCGTATCTATTTCAGAATGTTCTGTTTACCTTCTTCTTGCCTCTGTATTGTTCAACGTGACGTCAGCTTGAGTACGTTGTCCGGAAGGAAGGACCACTAGGGCTTAACATTCCGTCGATAACGAGGTCGTCAAAATTCAGAGACAGAACTGGAATAAGTCAAGGGCGGCGAATGATTCCATGATGCTACTGCAGGCGGTGTTAAATGAGTATGCGCAACGGAAAATAATAAACGCTGAAATGAAGATTTGGCCCAGTCTGACTACCCCCTGAAGCAGATCTTAAGATCTCTTAATGCTCTTTTACATACAAATTCCAACCTGAACAGAAAATAATGATTAAGGGAACTAATTATACTAAATGATAAAAGTTGTTGCTGGATATACATTTATCGTATATTAAAAACAATCTCTATTACAAATGTTTATATTTTCTCGCTAAAATGACTGATCCATTGAACAACTCTGCCCTTTTATTATGATTGCGCGATTTAATATAAATAACTCGAAATGACTGACACCATCTACGTACCAAACACAAGAAGGCACTACTTTTAAAGATGATCTACAATGGACTGCAACGTCAGTGTAAATAAATCCTACGTGATCACAGCTGTTTAGCCTTACAGCCCCTAATAACCCAAAGCAATTAGCAATATCACCGTATGTACTGCGTCCGGTGCGTCGAAGTGATGGTTCTCGTACCCGTCTGCGACGATGGAAGAACTCCAGCCAGAAATAAACTCTTTAAAACACTAGAACGGCAAAGGGCGGTCTCTGACTAATATACTGTAACACTGTCTTCTCCTCTCTGTGTTCTACAGACGAGAAACACCAACTCCCAACCGAAAGGATGGAGTTCAGATAACGTCTCAACGTAACCATAGGCAGAAGGAGTTCCCTTAATTACTGAACGCTGCGTACTCAACGACGACTTAGATCCAGGAGGTGAAGTCCAGAATCGTATAGTTTCGCAACAGTACAGTGCCTAACTGTTGTAACTATAAACTCTCCTGAGAGCCAAGACAGCGAGTCTGTCTGTACCAACAAAAGCTGACACTAAGCGACTGTCACACACGGGCACTCACAACGGAAGACCTCTTCTCTCCACCGCTGGCCTCCCAGCAAGGCTCGGCTCCCCACCATCGTAATTCCGAAAACGAATCATATTTCCGAAACACAGAATATTATCCCTCTTCACAGATTCTTCCAACGCCGACTAACCATCTTTTAGTCTTTTGTCGTTCAGCGTGGAAAGTTTGCGAGGAAAACCCTACACTCGTACAATGGTACGCTTCTGAGCAAAAATTCGTGGTAATAACGCAGCCTGCGTGGTTTCCGAGGTGTCGCTTCTACGTTCCTTTCACCTGCGTCCAAGATTTTCTTAGTTTCCGAAGTATAATTCTTTCGTTTGGGCTACAACACCAGCCAGTCGTGACTCTATTGTGCTCCAGTGCTTAGGTGCTATGACGTCCGTATTGCTATTTCCTGTGTTTAAGCAGGACAAACACCAGTGCGGACCTTCCACCCAGAGCTTCAGTTCTGCCTGCCGTTTTATCTCCACTGGCGTTCCAGCCTCTACTAGTATAGGCAATCATTCATTATCCAGTTTTTATAATAAAGACACTCCGTCACCTTCCATGCAATAAGCGTTAAAACTTATTTGCAAGATGTACGTGACAATGTTAGCCTCTTTTATATAGCCATATACACGATGTACAATCTATCACATGACACCTAATTGTGTTTGTAGATCACGTCAAAGTATGTGGATGAGTTCTTGTGAGGTGTGAAATTATGGCCACCTTACAAGTTGTCGGTCGCTACCCTTCCAGACAAATCATTGCTGAATAGAAACAATGATAGTAAACATAACAACAAACAATGGTAAACATAAAACGATAAACTATCGGAAGAGCACTTGCAGCTGGCTGGACCGCTACGGTCGCAGGTTCGAATCCTGCCTTATGCATACATGTGTGTGATGTCCTTAGGTTAGTTAGGTTTAAGTCGTTATAAGTTATAGGGGACTGATGACCTCAGAAGTTAAGTTCCCTAGTGCTCAGAGCCATTTGAACCATTTGAGGAGTAGCATATGGAACCCTTAAAATGCTAGCCTTGTGTGAACCACTGAGCCATTTCACTAGGATTGTTGCTAGGGTTTATTAAGGAAGTCCCGACACTGTTAAGTAATTTTAAGTGTTTTCTTTCTCTTTTCAAAATTATGGAGAGTCCAAATTCTGAGGACCACATGATAATTTTTTGAAACAAATATTGTTTACAGTTTGCTCAATTGCTTTCTCTCAAGCTGTATTATTTTATCACTTTAGAAAAGAAGTCTCTCAGGAGCCACTAATATAATAGTTTTATTTAACATCTCATTCCGCATCTCGGATAACGGCATCATCAGATTTGTTGAACTGTGCCTTGTAGCCTTCTACTCCGTTCCGTTACACCATCAGAGCCCAAACTGAATTATTTACCCAAACTGTATTATTTACGAGCCTTGTTTTATCTACATAAAGCAATAACTCCGACTTATGTATGTTAACCAGATGAAGATTCAGTCACCTAAAGAGTAAGAAGGGACGAAAAATTGAAATTTGTGTGACACCTTTCCCAATTTCTCTTTCCGTCCTACATTATCTGAATCATGATGCATCGATTTTTGCATTATTTTCTTTACATAACCAGAGATAACAAAAATCAAACTACCCTCACCTCGCACAAACCACTAATGATAAGAAGATGAACTGAAACTGAGGATCTATAACAACGTAAAAGTAGTTTAAGTGCTGATGTCAGAGTTTCTTACAGGCAACAACAACGACAATAAAGTTTGGACAATAGGCACAACTATCTCACTCTGACCTCTACGTCACAATGTAAGACGCTTATCACAGTGAATGAAAGATGCAGGGGCAAATCTGCCTCGGATGTATTTTTTGGTGTGTTTCATGGATTAAAAGACAGTGAAGAAATATAACACGACTTCCCAATGCAGTACAAACTCTCTCTGAAGGTCAAAAGCAAATCTTTGTGTATATCTAAGGGCTGCAGAGAGGCTGAGGGTGTCAAATGTACTTGTAACTGTGTTTAAATGTTCCGGGAGTGGGCTAGCCACCCAAAGCGTTTAGTGATATGGTTGGCCCTTTCAGTAATCACTTGGTGCTGAAATGGCAGATTTTTAGATAAGTGATTGCGGAACGCAAAATCAATTAAGACGCTCAATAACGGAATGGCACTGGACCATACGAGATGAATCTTAGGTCCCATAGAGCTTATGTGAAAGAAATTGCTTCCCTTCTAGCAGTAGTTTATTGTTTGCCAGTGGAGCAACGAAGGGCACATAGGAATTAGAATAAAGCGCAGGTCACTACGGTTTCCAAGAAGGGTTTTTAGAGAGACACACACAATTACAGACTGACGACTGTCTGTCGTAGAACAATGGAGCATCTTTTACAGTCGTGCATTATGAAGCCTTGGAGAAAGAATATCAGCCTGTTCTATAAATATCAGCTTGCATTCAACAAAAAGAGATCGTTTGAAACGCAACCTTCCCTGTTCGTCCATGAGATCCAAAGCAACTCAGACGAATGTAATCAGGTTGATGCCGAGTACCTCGACCTTTGGAAGGCATTTAAGACACTACCTCACTCTCGTTCAGTGAACGAGATTCGACATTACCGAGTATCGGACCAGATTTGTGCTTTGATTATGGGCTCCTTAAGGAAAGAACTCAACGCATCGTTCTTAAGGGAGCAAAAGCGACAACTGAAATTTCATGAGTATACCAAGGAAGTGTTATAGTGCCATTACTACTTATAATTTACAATGAGGTCACAGAAGTCAAGGGACAGCGATATTCAGATAAATAGATGGTGGTAGTATCTAGTAAACGAGGTATAAAATGTCATCTTTACTCAGGTGATTTATGTGAAAAGATTTCCGATGTAAGTATAGCCGCTGTACTGGAATTAATAAACTTTGAACGTGAAATGGTACTTGGAGCCAGACGGAAGGAACATCCCATTTCGGAAATCGGTAGGGAATTCCATATTCCGAGATCCACAATATCATTGGTGCGCCGAGAATACCAAATTTCAGACGTTACGTCTCACCACGGACAACGCAGTGGCCGACGGTCTTCACTTAAGGCCCGAGTACAGCAGCGTTTGAGTAGAGTTGGTCGTTTTAACATACACCAGTATTGTGCGAAATAATCGCAGGAATCAATGTCGGACGTACGAGGAACGTATCCGTTAGGACATTGCCTCGAAATTTGGCGTTAATGGCCAGTGGCAGCAGACAGCCGACGAGAGTGCCTTTGCTAACAGGACGACATCGCCAGCAGAGCTTCTCCTGGGCTTGCGGCCGTATCGATTGGACCCTAGACTACTGGAAAACTATGCGCAGGTCAGATGAGTTCCGATTTCAGTTGGTGAGAGCTGATCTTAGTGCTTGAGTGTGGAGCAGATCCCAAGAAGCCATGGACCCAAGTTGTTACCAAGGCAAGCTGGTGTTGGTTCCATATTGGTGTAGATCGTGTTTACATGTAATGGACTGGGTCCTCTTGTCCAACTGAACCGACCATTACATTCAAACGGTTATGTTCCGCTACCTGGAGACCATATGCAGCCGTTCATGAACTTTATGCTCCCAAACAACGATGGCATGTCAGTAGGCCACAGTTGTTCGCATTTGCTTTGAAGAACATTCTGGACAATAGAGCGAATAATTTGGACACCCAGATCTCCCGACGTTAGTCCCATCAAACATTTTTGGAACGTAATCAAGAGGTAAGTTCATGCACAAAATCCTGCACCGGAACACTTTAGCATTTATGGACGGCTATAGACGCACCATGGCCCAGTGTTTCTGCATGGGAGTTACAACAACTTGTTGAGTCCATGCCGCGTCGAGTTGTTGCACTACGCCGAACAAAAGGAAGTCCGGCACTATGTCAGGAGGTATCCCATGACTTTTGGCATATCTTTGTATTGGCGCTACTACTTACTATTTATGTTCATTAATGATCTAGGAATAACGTTAGAGGCTTCATGAATCATGAAACTACTCGCAGACCGTACTGTTATCTACATTAAGGCTGCAGCGCCCGAAGACTATAGTGGAAAGCAAGGAGGCTTGACGAGCATCGGTGGTTCGTGCAGGGACTGGCAATTTGCCCTGAACGTAAACAAATGTAACGCATTGCCCGTAAACAAGCGAAGAGATCTACTACTGTTGGATTACACTAATGACAACAAATCACTGTAAACCGCAAACCGCTAGCGTAGCTTCTGCGAACTGCCTGGAACTAACCATCGAGTGTGACCTAAAGTAGATTCACTATTTAAAATCGATAGTGGGAAATGCAGACGCCAGGGAAGAATCTTAAAGATATGTAATTCGTCCACACTGGCACACAAAACATCGATCGGGTGAGTCTTGAGTACTATTACTATTCAACAGTCCGAGAAGCCCCATAAGGCAGAAATAATATAAGAGGTACAGAAGATCTCGGACCGAGAGCGTAACGGAATTGATCAACAAACCCCAGTGGCCGACGCTACGAGACAGGCTTTATGCATCACGTACTGGTTTAAAGGTTCAAATTTCGAGAGAGTGTGTTCCAAGAAGAGGAGAGCAACGTATTATTTTTTGTGATATTGTCGAGACGAGGGAATCAGAGAAAGTAGACTTTATGCGGAGATTTATAGCGAATAATTCGTAGCATGCACCATTCGTGAATGGAACACAAAAGAACGGAAAAGCTAATGGTGCTATAAATATCCTCCGCTACATTCTATAAGGCAGCTTGGGGAGTATATGCGTATTTTCAGGTGTAGATGCATCTATATCGGGAGCATCTGACCAGCTACAAGACACTAACTCGTGGCGACACCGATGTGAGTGCTCCGAACCACGCTGACAGTTTCTATACCACCTATGTCCGTGTGTAAGTCGAAGTCGACGTTTGGCTGGTATACAAAATTATGAAAGCAGCGCTGGTCATTACAAAACACTATCTCTGTATGCCAGAGATGTTACGTCTTTGGGAAATTAATGGAACACAGCGACACTCCCATAGGGAAGTAGCAAATGGTCGACTTCACCCGTAATGACAGAGAATATCTCTCCCACGCTACAACTTTTACCAAAGCTATCCTACGAGTGACATTAAAGTGCACGTGCACTTCACCTCAACTACATACACATACGCGAGTGGTGCGAAATTTGAATAGACATCATGTCTGACATGTATGAACTTTGATTTTATGCAGCACAACTCTTTCTTAGTTTTGCGATTTCTTTTCCGTCAGTGTATAAAATGTGCTACGGCCTGTGTTGTATTGCGTCGTAATAATTTTGCATTCGTCGATACAAGTGAAGCTACCTGGCTGCTTTACCCAAGTACCAGTATTACATTTTGTTTTCGAAAGTTCGTTTAAAGCTGTAGAGCAACTACTGATACAATCGACTTATCTGGTAAAAATTCGAATTACACCTTGTGTAATACTAGCACTGTAGCTAGGACAATCGACCACATTTTCTGATATCATTCTCCGCTCAACATACTGCACTTCATATCTGTATTTGTTTTACGATGTCAATCAAGTCAAAATTAAAGAAAAAAGTATTTCATAAATATTTTCAATTAAATACAGTCAATAGTTTTCTATCGCTTTTCATTAAATATTATATTGCTCTTTTGAATACCTACTGCTCGCTAAAAATCATATCCTGCGCCGCTTCAAGAACTGCAAGTCACCTCTCACCAAACATCTGTGCCAATCATGCAAAAACAAAGAAAAAAGGGTAGTTTTTCGTACTAAATTGTTGCTACTGTAAAAATCATTAACATGTATGTATTACATATTTTAGACTGAAGAGCCCAAGAAACTGATACACCTGCCTAATATCGTGTAGGACCCCCACGAGCACGTAGAAGTGCCGCAACGCGACGTGGCATGGACTCGACTAATGCCTGAAGTAGTGCTGGAGGGAATTGACACCATGAATCTTGCAGGGCTGTCCAATAATCCGTAAGAGTAAGAGAGGGTGGAGATCTCTTCTGAACAGCACGTTCCAAGGCACGCGAGATATGCTCAATAATGTTCATGTCTGGGGAGTTTGGTGGCTAGCTGAAGTGTTTAAACTAGGAAGAGTGTTTCTGGAGCCACGCTGTAGAAATTCTGGACGTGTGGGGCGCCGCGTTACCCTGTTGCAGTTGTCCAGTTTCGTCGGAATGCACAATGGACGTGACTGGGTGCAGGTGATTAGACAGCATGCTTAGGTACGTGTCACCTGTGAGAGTCGTATCTAGACGTTTGAAGGGTCCCATATGACACCAACTGCACACGGTCGATACCATTACAGGGTCTCCACCAGCTTCAACAGTCCCCAGCTAACTGCGGGGTCCATGGATTCATGTGCTTGTCTGAATACGAGTACACGTCCATACGCACGATACAATTTTAAACGAGACTCGTCCGATCAGACTACATGTTTCCAGTCATCAACAGTCCAATATCGGCGTTGACGGGCCCAGGGGAGTCATAAAGCTTTGTGTCGTGCAGTCATGAAGGGTACACAAGATGGTCTTCGGCTCCCAAAGACCATATCGATGATGTTCCGTAGAATGGTTCGCACACTGACACTTGTTGGTGGCCCATCATTGAAACCTGCAGACATTTACCGAAGGGTTGCACTTCCGTCACGTTGAACGATTCTCTTCAGTCAGCGTCGGTCCCATTCTGCCAGGATCCTTTTCCGGCCGAAGCGTTGTCGGATATTTGGTGATTTACCGGATTCCTGACATCACGGTACACTCGTGAAATGGTCGTACAGAAAAATCTCTACTTCATCGCTACCTCGGAGATCCCGTATACAACGATCGTGCGGCGACTATAACAACACGTTCAAAGTCACTTAAATCGTGATAACCTGCCACTGTAACAGCAGTAACCGATCTAACAACTGCGCCAGACACTTGTTGTCTTGTATAGACGTTTCCGATCGTCGCACCGTTTTCTGCCTGTTTACATATCTCTGTATTTTGATACGCATGCCTATACCAGTTTCTTCGGCGCTTCAGTGTACGTCATACTTTATGATACATAGTGAATTTCTATCACTGTCATATAAAGGTATAAAGGGTGAGGCGATCAATTTAAATGGCCCAACATCGGGAAGTTTAGGCCTACCTAAAAGGAAACTTACGCCATTGACGCATAGGGTTAGTAACGTTTCGGTTCCCTCTACAGAAATGTGTTTCATCGAAACGAGAGACTTCGTCAGCCGTTTGTTGCCCTTGTCTACAAATACAGTTCATTCTCATGCATTCCGGGTAGTTTTAACATAAAAACTCAGTGCAGTGATGCGTCGTGGAATCCATCCCATAGGAGGAGTACAAAGTTGATTCTGACCTCCTTGATCCCTCTAAAAACTGACGAACTAGATTGGACGCATGGTGACGAAGGTGCGGGTCGATGTTACCGAGCAACCTGTGGCCACTGTGTCTGTTGCCCGTTCTCGTTGTCATCAAAGTCCATCATGTACTGTCGCAACACTCATTGGTGTGAAACTTGTTACCGTCTGACAGTAGCGCTTCTTGTGGCGAGAAAGCCAGCCGTAAGATTAATGTTTGTTTTTAATGTTTTTCTATTAAATTAACCGAATCTCACTGATTCAATGATGTAAGTTGCTCCTTACTCATACTTACTCACGAAGAAATACTTTCGAATAGGTTTGTAGTTGCAGTCTACTCTGCTCAAAGCAGGAGAACATAAACACATATTTAATACATGAAAGCATACCCGTTTATTTCTGTTATCGTCCTTTGTTATTGTGGTAGGCACCTTCCTTGACATGTAAGAGTTTTGTATGCATTCTGATGAGTCACATTTTTTTGCACTTCACTCAACGTTTAATTCACGAATATTCCTGTAAATGTAATAATGTTGCTTAAAGAGCGAATATGTTTAAGAGGGTTGTCGTTTGTGGCTCACATGTAGCAGTGTGGTACTGGTTTCCACCGTTTTTGAAAACAGTTTAATTGTATTTGACTGTTTATTATGACGTATGTCTGGTTTTCCTTTCATTTAGAGCCTTGCTAGCTTATTTCGTACGTTAATGTACGTATTGCATTCCATACAACTTTCTTGCGTACTATATTCACTGATCTGGCTGGAAGTGTAGTGTAGAAAACTTCACCATGATGAGTAGATATACGACATCTTTCCGCAAAAGACCACGTCTTCTGTTGTTTACTAGCTAATTTCAATTATGAAATAAAAACGATATTCTTTAGTAAATATTTGTAGGTTACAAGACAGTCGTAAATAAACTGTCCTCTGATGTGCCGTTTCGTATCTCGCAGGGTCCTTAGGAAACTAAATAAAGAGAATCGTCATGTAGTACTTTACGTACTGCCGATTTTTACGGCACTGCATTCGCACGCCACTGTAAATAGTTTTTGCCGGTCATCAATCTTGTGATTGGTTTGACTCGACCCCCCACGAATTATTCTCTTGTGCCAAACTTTTCAACTCAGAGCAGCAATTGCAGCTTACGTCCTCAATTATTTGCTGGATGTATTCCAATCTCTGTCTCTCTCTACAGATTTTACAACTTACCACTCGCCCTAGTACCTTGGAAATTATTACCTGATCTCTTAAAAGATGTTCTCTCATCCTGTCCACTCTTCCTGTCAGTATGTTCCATATAGTTTCCTCATAGATTCTGCCGAGAACCTCCTCATCCCTTATCTTATCAGTCCACCCAGTTTTCGACATTCTTCTGTAGTACCACGTCTCACACTTCGATTCCCATCTACTCCGGTTTTCCCACAGGCCACGTTTGACTATCATATAATACTGTGCTCCAAAGAAGCATTGTCAGAAATTTCTTCCTCAAATTAAGGTCTACCTCAAATACAAGTAGACATCTGTTGATTAGGAATGCTCTTTCTGCCAGTGCTAATCTGCTTTTTATTTCTCTCTTTCTGCGGCCATCGTGGGTTATTTGGCTGCCTAGGTAGCAGAATTCCTTGTCTTCGTCTCTTCGTTACCCACAATTCTGATGCTAATTTGTAGGTTTTGCAGCTCTTCATTACTTTCGTCTTTCTTCTATTAACAGTCGATCCATATTCTATACTCATTACACTGTTCATTCCATTCGACAAATCCTGTTATTCTTATCACTGATATTCTTGCACCTTGAATTTTAGTCCCATTTTTGAACCTTCCTTTTATTTCCGTCATTTATTCTTCGATGTATGGGCTGAACAGTAGCGGTGAAAGACCAAAACCCTTTCTTGTGCCCTGTTTTATCCGGCTACTTCGCTCTGCGTCTTACAGTCTTCTATTGCTCCCAATTGTACATACTGTATAATACCCGTCTTTTTCTAAACCATATCCTGATTTTCCTTGGAATTTCGAACATTTTGCACGATTTTACATTGTCGAACGCTTTTTCCAGGTCGACAGATCCTATGAGAGTGTTTAGCTTTTCTACTCTCATGCTTCCATCATGAGCCTCAACGTTGGAACTGACTCTCTGGTGGCTTCAACTTTTCTTAAGCCAAATTGGTCGTCATCCAAGACATGTTCAGTTTTCTTTTCCATTCTTCTGTATGTTATTGTTGTCAGCAATTTTGATGCATGGCCTCTTAAGTTGATTGTGCGGTAAGTGTCCCACTTATTGCATTTTGAGATCTGTAGAATTGTAAAAATGATGTTTTTCAGAAAATCTAATGGTATATTGCAACGTGAATACCCATTCTGTTCCCACTTTCCCTATGATCTTGGAAATTTCGATGGTGTATTATCAATCTCCGAAGCCTTATATGATTTAAGTGTTCCATCGCTCTTTTAAATTATGAGTCCAATACTGGACCCCTATCTCTTCTATATTGACTCCTGTCTCATATTCTGTCTCGTCCTCAGATACGTCTTCCCCCTCATAGAGACCTTCAATGTACCTTTTCTACCTATCCGCTCTCTCCTCTGCGTTTGGTTCAAATGGCTCTGAGCACTTTGGTCATCAGTCCTCTAGAACTTAGAACTACTTAAACCTAACTAACCTAAGGACATCACACAACACCCAGCCATCACGAGGCAGAGAAAATCCCTGACCCCGCCGGGAATCGAACCCGGGAACCCGGGCGTGCGAAGCGAAACGCTACCGCACGACCACGAGATGAGGGCTCCTCTGCTTTTAACAGTGGAATTCCCATTGCAGTCTTAATATTACGTATCTTGCTTTTAGTATCGCCGAAGGTTGTTTCGACTTGTTGACATGCCGAGTAAGTTCTTCCGATAATCATTCCTTTTCAGTTTCTTCAGCTTTTTCATACAACCATTTCACCTCAGCTTCCCTGATCTCCCTATTTACTTCGTTGCTAAGTGATTTGTATTTCGGAATTCCTGAATTTCTCTACATATTTTTGTGCGTCCTTATTTCGTCGAACAGCTGTCGTATTTCATTTGTTAGCCATGGTTTCTTCAGAGTTATCTTCTTTGTACCCTTCTTTTCTTGCCAGAGTCTGTGGTTGCTCTTTCAAGAGATGTCCATTCCTCTTCAACTGAACTGCCTGCTAAACTGTTCACTATCACAGAATCTAAACCCTCAGAGAATTTTATGCGTACCTCTTCATTCCCTAGTAAATCCGTATCTCACTTCTTTCCGCAGTGATCCTTCCTGACAAGTTTCTTAAACTTCAGCCTGCTCTTCATCATTATTAAATTGTCATCTGAGTCTAAATCTGCTCCTGTGTACGGCTTACAGTCCAGTATCTGATTTAGAAATCTCTGCCTGACCATGATTTAATTTAACTCCTCTTGTGATTCGGGAACAGAGTATTCCCTATTGCCAACTGATATTTATTGTTGAATACAATTAGTCTTTCTCCTCTGTCGTTGCTACTGACAAACCGACATTCTCCTGTGGCCCTTTACTCTTTCCCCTACAATCTCATTCCAGCCAGCCAATGTTACTGGATCATCCTCTCCCGTTACTTATTGAATTACTCGTTGAAAATCCCCAAATACTCGCTCTGTATCTTTATCTTCTACTTGCAGCATCAGCCTGTTTGCTCGAACTATTGTTGTTGGCACTGGTTTGCTGTCGGCTCTGACAAGAACAACCCTATCGCTGAAATGTTCACAGTAACTCAATCTCTGCAGTAACTTCCAGTTCATAGCGAATCATACTTCTATTATTTGCACTTTCTGTTGATGTTGATATTACCCTGTTTTCGTCCGACCAGGAACCCTTGTCTTCTTTCCATTCAGTTTCACTGACCCACCACTATATCTAAACTGAGCCTTAGCATTTCCCTTTTCAGGTTTTCTAGCTTCCCTACCATGTTCAATCTTCTGGTTTTCCACGCTCCGACTTGTAGAACGTTACCCTCTCGTTAGTTATTCAATCTTTATCCCATGGTCACCTCCCACGTGGCAGTTTCCTCCCAGAGATCTGAATGGAGTAGCAGTCCGGATTCTTTTGTTCAATGAAGAGATCATCAGGACATCTTACTGGTAGCATGCCTTCTGGATGCACATTACGTGTCTTTACTGGAGTGGTTTCTATTACCTTCTGTATTTGAGGGGCCGTTTCCCACACCAAGGACAAGAGAGTGCTGGACGTCTGTCTGCTCATTCGCTCTTTTTGACAACGACGTAGGCAGAGCGAGATTGATTGCTTATATGAAAAGTCTTTGATTCCCATTGCTGAAGGTTTTTATTCAAACTTTAAGCAGCTGTGACGTTCGAACCTGGGACTGAGGAAGTTTAGATTACTAACAAAAGACACAATTTCTGAATAACAGATGCCAAGAAAGCTGTGTTATAAATCAATATAAACGATACCACTCACACTCATCTGATATCATGTTGAGAAGTGTAGCTTTCTATCCTCTTGGAGCTCTTCCTTCGCTGTGTGTAACAAAAATGAGAGAGAGTGTCATAACTGGATGTGTTAGATCAGACCTGGTCACACAACACTCCGTGAGTGCGAGCGTTATTGCTGTTGCGGCGGTGCTGCCTAGCGCTCCGACCAAGTGCAGTGGGGAGTGTGGCTGAGCGGCGAGGAGGAAGGGGAAAATGAAGTCCGCAGCCGGACACCGCTACAGTAAGGCAAACGCCTTGTCAGATACCAAGCAGCTGGCTGAATTTCCTACTTCTGTTAAATTAGATTTACGTTGTGCGTTAGGAATACTACGGTGTCAGTGCACTTGTCCAAAAGAGGAGAAGCCACATCTCTCAGTGCCTAATGGTAATTTCCTTACTTTTCGTGTCGATTAAAGGCTATGTAAAGTTTTCAATATGCCATTGCACTCTTGAAAAATACTTACTGGAGCGCCATTACAAAGTCAGCCACACAGACGATTTGATGCACTTGTCTTCTGATGAATGCCAACGAATGCCGTCTCAACTGAAGGAACAATTTGGTGTAAAAGACTGAGTTAGATCCAATAGAGTGCTGACAAAATCTTTTATGGTCGACGTCACCAGTTATCTGAAATATGTAAGTGTATTAATGAAGAGCGAAATCATTTGGTAACGGGTATGGCATACAAGATTGATGCTATCAAACAAAAAGTGATACTATGGAAAATCAGCTTCAAGTACATGACATGGAACATTTCCCATTAATTCAAGGCACACGTTTGTGGAACAGACATGACTGCGTTTCATTACCAGAAAAATTTTATTCTCAAAGAGATTCCAAGACACTGCGTGACAAAAAAAAATTGTGTGTCAAATCTTATGTGACTTAACTGCTAAGGTCATCAGTTCCTAACCTTACACACTACTTAACTTTGATTATCCTAAGGACAAACACACACACACCCATGACGAAGGGAGGACTCGAAACTCCGCCGGGATCAGCCGCAATGTCCATGACTGCAGTGCCCGAGACCGCTCGGCTAATCACGCGCGGCGACTGTGAACAGGTTTCGGTTTGTTTGTCTGGTAGTTCTCGCTTTTGGCTGCTAATGTAGCTCATTATTTCCAACTTCAGCTGATAGATGAATACGGTAGCACGAACTTCAGCCACCTGTTTGTCCAATCCAGGAATTTAAAAGACGTTTATAAAATGTCAGGAGCAATACCCTGGATTGCACAGATAAACCGATCAAGTTATTTCAAAATTTGGTTCAACAAAAGGGTGTGAACTTTTCCTCCTGTAATGAAAGTGATGAAGTCCCAGCAACGTACTGGTTTCAGAGATCTTTATCTGCGTAATTCCATGTGTTTAACTATAACGAACCATAGTTCCAGGTAATTTACCTATTCTAAACCCGAAATGCGTGTAAATGTATAAACATCACTACTTAGTGTTAAATACCTGTATGGAAACTTACTGCAATGCGGAAAAAAATAAAAAGTTGAATGTGAACACTGCTTACAAAATTGTGGTGCGATGTAAGCCCCATGTAAGTAGTCGCACGGTGTAGCAACATATCTTCCTAAATGGCTCTAAGCACTATGGGACTTAACATCTGAGCTCATCAGTCCTCTAGACTTAGAACTACTTAAACCTAACTAACCTAAGGACATCACACGCATCCATGCCGGAGGCAGGATTCGAACCTGCGACCGTAGCAGCAGCGGGTTCATATCTTGCTAAGTTTCCCGTGTATGTGCCTCTCAACATATAATCGTCTCACTGACACACCTGCTGGGAATAGCCTAGTGCAGGGGTCCACAAGAAAATTTTTTCGAGGACCCCCTCATCGAGTATGATTGGTATCTTGTCATATCACAGTATCAAGTACCTCTTAAAGCCAAATTGAGAGTCTTTTTATACGTTTTCTATTTTTGGTACTTAGAAGAAACATTGACATGTTCATTATTGAAAAAATATTGAGCTTGAAAATTTTTCAGGTTAGCCAACATTGTTATTGTTAAATTTTTGATTATTGCTCAAAATCTTTGTCTTCAAATCTGGGTATTTAGTATAACAAAGTCCTTAAAAAATTGAGTATGAACTGAAAATGACAAGAAACATTTAAAACTGAGTGTGTTGGTCTTTCAGGTGTATTACAATTGAGATTGCATTGAGTAGACATGTGTGGAAAATAAGAAAACTCTACTTTCATACAAGGTATCATTTATTTGAAAAAATACAGTTACAAGAGAGTACTCCTTCAGTATACAGTTAGTTTTAATTTTCAGTCCCTAGTGAGATGAGTTCAACCTGACCTTTAAATAATTTATTTCTGAAATATTAGGTTCCGAACATGAAACTTTCACTCTGAAATCCGACTGCATGTCAAGCCGATTCCTATAATTGTTTGCGGACATCTCTGGCGTAGTGCGCGGACCCCTGGGAAGAGGGGGGAGGGGGGCGCGAACCACCTGTTGGGTTGGCTCTGAGCACTATGCGACTTAATTTGTTAGGTCATCAGTCGCCTAGAACTTAGAACTAATTAAAACTAAATAACCTAAGGACATCACACACATCCATGCCCGAGGCAGGATTCGAACCTGCGACCGTAGCGGTCGCTCGGTTCTAGACTTTAGAGCCTAGAACCGCAATAAAGTAAAGGGAAGAGACAATTGATGTCAGCTGCATCTGGACTTTATGTGTTATTAGTGGCGACGAGTGAAAATGTGTGGCAGGCTGGGATTGAAACCCTAATTACTATGCAGTTGCATTAACCACCGAGAACGCAGTGTTTATCGCATCAGGCGGACCATCTCGGTACACATCTCGACCGACTCACATTCTCACCAAGCCCCATCTACCCTCTGTCCGGAAGAATAGACACCAGACATTCATATGATGGCGCATTGGGAGGGGGGGGGGGGGGGGGGGGTAGGTCAAGTGCCAAACAGACTCAGCGGCGCTCGAAGAGCGCGAGAGGGTTTCGGGAGAGCAAATCTCGGTCAGAACTGTGGTAGACTGCGGTACCACTGTGACCACTGCCCAAGCAGAGAGTCATGCTGCACTCTCGTATATTGTGCCAAGTGCACACAGACACCGAGAAGCACGGTAGCAATTATCTATAATAACACGTGCTATTGCCAAAACGCTTAGTAATACAACACGGATCGCAGCGCCGAACATTTTTGTCCAGTACCTCTTTGCCGCAAAGTCCATTTTCTTCCCCTGGTGCCTAAGATCTACATCTACATCTACATGATTACTCTGCAATTCACATTTAACTGCTTGGCAGAGGGTTCATCGAACCACAATCATACTATCTCCCTACCATTCCACTCCCGAACAACTAAACCTTTCTGTTCGAGCTCTGATTTCTCTTATTTTATTTTGATGATCATTCCTACCTATGTAGCTTGGGCTCAGAAAAATATTTTCGCATTCGGAAGCGAAAGTTTCTGACTGAAATTTCGTAAAACGATCTCGCCGCGACGAAAAACGACTTTGCTTTAATGACTTCCATCGCAACTTGCGTATCATATCTGACACACTCTCTCTCCTATTACGTGATAATACAAAACGAGCTGACCTTTTTTGCACCCTTTCGATGTTCTGCGTGAATCCCACCTGGTAAGGATCCCACACCGCGCAGCAATATTCTAACAGAGGACGAACAAATGTACTGTAAGCTGTCTCTTTAGTTGACTTGTTGCGTCTTCTAAGTGTTCTGTGAATGTAACGCAACCCTTGGCTCGCCTTCCCGACAATATTATCTATGTGGTCCTTCCAACTGAAGTTGTTCGTAGTTTTAACACCCAGGTACTTAGTTGAATTGACAGCCTTGAGAATTGTACTATTTATCGACTAATCGAATTCCAACGGATTTCTTTTGGAACTCATGTGGATCACCTCACACTTTTCGTTATTTAGCATCAACTGCCACCTGTTACAGCATACATCGATCTTTTCTAAATCGCTTCGGATGACCTGACTAGACGGAAAATTACAGCATCACCTGCGAACAGCCTAAGAGAACTGCTCAGATTGTCACCCAGATCATTTATATAGATCAGGAACAGCAGAGGTCCCAGGACGCTTCCCTGGGGGACACCTCATATCACTTCAATTTTACTCGATGATTTGCCGTCTATTACTACGAACTGCGACCTTCCTGACAGGAAATCACGAATCTAGTCGCGCAACTGAGACGATACCCCATACGCCCGCAGCTTGATTAGAAGTCGCTTGTGAGGAACGGTGTCAAAAGCCTTCCGGAAATCGAGAAATACGAAGTCAACTTGAGATCCCCTGTCGATAGTGGCCATTACTTCGTGCGAATAAAGAGCTAGCTGCGTTGCACAAGAACGATGTTTTCTGGAACTTCTAACATTCTGGGTGGTTTCTGTTTGTTCTATATCGTGTCTCCTTACCACTTTCGCGCAACAACGCTCTGAGCGTGTTTTTTAGGGAATTGACTAGTTTGAACCTGTGACCTGTTGCTGATAAGGAGACGCCAGACCACACATGACATGTAGAATTCAGAAGAGCTCAGTGAAACTAGCGATGATATAACCAAGTACTTAATGATTTCAGCGTCAGCTCCACTGCACTCCCCGTAAAAGAATATTAATACTTACTAAATTTAGTGGAAGGGGTTCAAGGCTTTCCTATTTTTCGTTAGCTGGTAAAATAACGTCGAAAAAGCAATTAAGTTTACCATTGGAAATTTTATTCTACTCACAAAACATTGTTTATAAATTGCACTATTGATAAAAGGAGATGTTTTAATACAGGATGGTAAAAACCAACTGCGCTCAATAAAAATGTGAACGAATATTCCCTCAATGGATTTCCAAGTTCTACAATGGATCGAAGGATGCCATATCACATCTATAATCTAGGTTTAAATTAAGTTTCACAAAAGAGAAAACTATCAAAATTATCTTTAATTACTTATCTAACTTGTCGTAAATTACAGTGGCTGATGTGGCTTCTCAATAACTATATAACAGAAAAATCATCACGTTTCAGATTTTTACTTCATGTGGCAAATGTGAACACCATGAGCTTTAATTTACGCAAAAAGGGGGTGTAACAGATGAGACTTCTGCAGTTGTGAGTGAAGCTTTATGCGCTGTTATGCGGCATCGTGTGCGTTCATTACCTTGTTGGTGTTCGTCAGGGGGCGGATGCCGGCTCAGCAACCATACAGCTCGCCGTCTCGGAACTAACTCTTCCCCTAATTTCTCCTTACTACCATTTACCGAAGTTGGTTAAAAAAAAACTAGCTGGCTGTGTTTTCATCTGACCAATCAGGGTCTCAATGTTAACCTTAAGCTCCACCTACAAAAATTCTGTCTATCCAATGAGAAACGTTATACTTTTCATGGTGGAGCAATGTTTTTAAAGTTTGCAACGTAACAGAGACGCGAAAAATTCTCACGCTAAAACTTGCAGCTGGTGTGGTCCTTTTAGCGATATCGTAAGATCTATACTGTTCTTCTGGAGGGCTCTATCTTTCAACATGGGCTGGGGATAGTCCTAACATAACAGAGACGCGAAAAATTCTCATGCTAAAACTTGCAGCTGACGTTGTCCTAGTGGTTAGCTGGCGACGTGGGTGTCCAGTCCGTCCCTTATGGTAGGGCCTTCTAGCTTAACACGTTTTTGCTCTCGGCTTCTGTTCTCGTTTCTCCCCTCAGAACTGCGTCTGTCTCATGTTGGGAAGGTATGACATGGATTTAGGCATTCTTGTGTTAGTCTGTGGTATTCCATTTGCTCACTCGTTACTCGTATTTCTTTGGTTAATTTAATGTCACGATTTATTCGGAGCTATGTGACATACTTCTGGATTTGCTTATGATGTCAGGGTTTTCATGGAAGGTGTTGGATTTGCGTGACACCTTACAAACCGTGCTGATTACGTATCAATAGATCATTCCCTTCGAGGTGATTCATAATGTTTGAATACAGTATATGCTCCAAAACCCTACTGCAAACCGACGTCAATGATATAGGTCTGTAGTTAGATGGATTACTCCTACTACCCTTCTTAAACACTGGTGCGACTTGCGCAACTTTCCAGTCTGCAGGTACAGATCTTTCGGTGAGCGAGCTGTTGTATATGATTGCTAAGTAGGGAGCTATTGTATTTGCGTAATCTGAAAGTAACCTAATCGGTATACAATCTGGACCTGAAGACTTGCCCGTATCAAGCGATCTAGAGAGACACCCCTGTGAGTGGACATTCCGTGGGAAGAAACAATGCTGTCGGCAGAGTGCAGTCCCGCGCTCTTTAGCGCTGTTTACATGTCAGTGCTGATGGCGGCCGCGTCCCGCACCGCTGCGCATGATAGGTCAATCACCGGTGATGGCGCATGCAGCGCGCTGAGCGGCGCGGCGCGGTGCGGCGCGACTGGCTGCAAGCAGCCGCGGGCACGCGCTGTGTTTGTGCAGCGCGAGTAATCAGCTGCCCCTGATGAGCGACCGGCCGCGCGGCAAACTGCTACTGCACGCTTGTTCTTTGATCTCGGCGCGTTTAAAATGCATTACATTAGCATACACGCACGGCATGACGCGGCCGCGCGCCGCATATGTCCTCTGTGTGTGTGGGTGGGTCCGCACTTTGAGGTCTGGTTACGATGCACGAGAGCGAACAGGTTAGCAGCAGACCGGTTACATGTGAGTGTGTGTGCGTGAGAGAGAGAGAGAGAGAGAGAGAGGGAGAGGGAGAGCTCGTACACCCCTCATCCCGACCGCAGCGGCCCTGCAAACGCCTCCGGCCCGGCTTTTCCGAGCGGCGGCAGCCCCCTTCGCCCCCCCCCCCCCCCTTCTCTAGCCGACCCGCCCTCAGTGCTGGGAATTTTGTTTACACCGCAGTCCCCTCGCTGGGCGCACGCATGCGGCGTTTGCCCTTTTTGCTCCCTTGAAGCTACGGGAGGGACTTGGCGAGCGCGCCGGCGGCAGATTGGAGAGCAACGCCTGCACTGGAATGGTGTGCGCGTTTTGTGTTTGTGTGCCGGATCGTTCTGATGTCGCTGCCATTACTGCTGACACCGTTACCTGGCCAGCGTAGCGTGTGAGTGGCGACAATACGGGCAGACCGAAGCGCGAAAAGCGCTAATGGGGATCGTAAACTTGCCAGTGGCTGCTTTTCTCGCTATAGATTTCTGCGTTCTAGTTACAGGTTCTTTCCTCTCGGCCATACAGATTTTCAGGCATATGGAGAAGGGCAAACGTAGGAGTTTCACTCAATGACTATACGAAGAGCGGTTTATTAAATGAATCTGTTTTTCCATACAGTACCCCCCCCCCCCCCCCCCTCCCTTTCACCAACCAGCTTGTATGCTCTTGTCCACTACAGTTACACGTCAACATATCTCCTCAGCGATGAGTTCGTTACCTTGATCTCGCAGCCAGTTATATGCTGTTCTCTTTTTGTCTTTGTTGCACCTGAATTTGGTTCAACGCAAATCTCCTTCCATTGGTCCAAACAAGATAAAAATCGGAATTGGTAAGGTCAGCAGTGTGAGCAGTATGAGATAGGGGTTACCAATTCACTTTGCCAATTGTTTCCAGCGTCCGTTTGTGAGATTTCTCTTAATTCGGGTGACATTTAATTTGCTAATATTAGCACTGTATTGCAATGCTGCTGTTAACATGAATAACTCGCACGGTTACGCGGTGTTATAGATTACTAGAGTGTCGAGTAAAAGAGGGTCCCCAAGACTGGAACGCAGACACCATTAATGTCAGCTCCATACAGTGCCGAAAATTCGATAGTGTGATAAGAGCGAGAACAAGTCGTATGAGTTGATTTAATTTGCCCATCTTAAATGAAGGGCAACTACTGTCATCAAGCAGCGAAACAACGAGGTTTTTTACATCTACATCTACACTGATACTCAGCATGCCTCGGTACGGTGCGTGGAATAGGTTACCCTGTGCCACTACTTCTCATTTCGTTTCCTGTTCCGCCGGCCGAAGTGGCCTAGCGGTTCTAGGCGCTTCAGTCTGGAACCGCGCGAACGCTACAGTCGAAGGTTGGAATCCTGTCTTGGGCATGGATGTGTGTGATGTCCTTAGGTTAGTTAGGTTTAAGTAGTTCTAAGTTCTAGGGGACTGATGACCTCAGCAGTTAAGTTCCATAGTGCTCAGAGCCATTTGAACCTTTCCTGTTCCATTCGTAAACAGAGCGAGCGATTTCAGTATCAGATATTGTTATTCCATTTTTGTGTGTGTGTGAATTCCTAAGGGATCAATCTGGTGAGGTCATCCGTCCCTAGACATACACACTACTTAAACTAACTTACACTAACGTATGCTAAGAACAACATACACAGACACCCACACTCGAAGGAGGACTCGGACCTCCGGCGAGAGAGAACGCGCAGTTCGTGACACGGTGCCTCAATCTGCGCGGCATTCCATTTTCCAGCTGAAAAATTTTGGAGTCAGCCAAAGTGTCATAAAAGATTCGTTACCACAATGTGACTATGCAGCAAACCGTTTATATTAAAAAATAAATGACCGTTAATATTTTGCCAAAATCGTACATATCATTCTGATATCACAGGAAGTGTACTAGAGATTACTGTTGCGCGGTGTGCACTTCAGTCAGTGTTAGTATGTCCACCAGAACTGTCAACAACGTACAAATCATTCCAGTCTCATACGAAATTTACTACCGATTTCTGCTACGTGGTACACACATCAGTCAGCTTTAGTATGCTCTCCAGAACTGATCTCTGTGTCGAAAATGTTCTCGAATTTTTAGTACTAATTGTGTCGAACTCGATGACTGAGAATTGTTTCACGTTCCTTGTTAATAAATGCACCATAACAGCTTTCTGGAATATTATTTAAAAGAAAATGGAAATGAGCGTATTGCGTCATTGGCCAGGAGGCCCCTTGCGGGGCAGGTCTGGCCAATTGGTGCTGGTCTTATTACATTCCACGCCACATTGGGCGCCCTGCGCCCCAATGAGGATGAAATGATGATGAAGACAACAAAACACCCAGCCCCTGAGCGGATAAAATCTCCAACCCAGCCGGGAATCGAACCCGGGCCCGTAGGACTGCAATCCGTCACGCTGACCACTTTTTTTTTTGGGTTCGAACCCGGGTCTCCTGCTCACTTTTTTAAATTTATTTTTTACATGGGAACCACTATTTTTGCCAGGAATGAGGTTTTTATTATTATTATTATTATTATTATTTTTTATTAGAGAAGGTAGCAGAAACAGAAACCTTTATTATTCAGAAAATAAACATAGTACGTTCTGACACATGATAACCGTTCTGGAAGGAACCTCGCTGCCGTCCTACCATGCAGCATGAAATAACATCAAAATTAAAGAAAAGTATTTATACATATGAAAACAAAATTTGAAGCACATCCATTTGCTAACTGTGCAAGCGTTAGTTTCTGCTAGGTCACATACTCGCATAGTGTCCTTAGCTGATTACTTTACTAGGTCGGTTTCACGACTGCACCGCAACTCATCTTTGTGCATCCGGCACACCCCAAGTATATGGCGGGTCCGCAAATACCGTTACTAGGAAATTGGCATACCAATCCTTGTACTTGTGTAGCCGTAATAGTTTTGTGTGTCCATCTTGCAAGTATTGCCAGTAATCCAGGACGTTCAGTACGTTCTGACGTGTGTCTCTGTAGATGTAATGGACCGTCATACCTGTGATCCACGCCACTGCGTTCGTCTTATGACGCGGAAAATACTATTCCTCTGGAAAAAATACTATGTCAGGCGAGACTGCTGTATAGATAGTGCGAGGCATGAACGCTATTATCTTTCTTGCGTGAGTCCAGACAGCCAATGCCTCGCCGCAGACCAGCCGATGGTCGTCCGTATCCAGCACACCGCATTGCTGACACAAGGGCGAATCCGCCAAATGTATTGCGTACTTTTTATCAGTGGTAGGGTATTTTCGGTTCACGACGATGTACCATGTTGATCTGACTGATGTAGGTACGTGGGGGTGCTGGACCGTGCGCCACACCACGTGCCAATTAACAGCTGGATGTTTCCGTTCCACTCTATTCCGGGCGATCTGTCGAAGAAGCAGATGGTACACGTCCTTCGATGTCCACTGTCGGGTCATCGGTAAACACTCTCGAACGAAACTGTGTTCCACGATGAACGTGCGCACATACGTTAACGGGGGCGATATATGGCCGACACTGACTGGAGGAAGATGGGATGTTGGTACTAGTTCTTCGATGATCGTCCCCGTAAGCGAGTGATTCCTGTTGCGCCACCGTTTGAGCATAGTATTAATAGACATGGCACGGGCCTTCTCGTGCACGTTCTCTAAACCAAGCCCCCCTCTCGCTCTGGGAGGCGAAGCTTGTTGTACTGTACCTTAAAGAGCTGTCCCATGCATACATAGTACCCAAAAGCCGCCTGAATCCTCATAGCCATCGTGCGCGGCAAGGGGAGAAGGTGCGTCAGGTGGCACATCATGGGCGCGAGATAAAGATTGACGAGTAACACTCGCTGCAGCATATCCATCGACCGTAGGGCGTTTAGTCGTACTGCCGTGCGGACTCTGAGTAAAAGCCTTCGGTAGTTGTCCGCAGCCGTTCCCGCTGTCTCCTTCTGAAAGGAGATACCCACACTGCGGATGGTTTGCACCGCAGGTAACGGTCCTTCCGTTCCTGGTTCTAGTGCACGCCCCACATGCATGAATTGTGATTTTCGGTAGTTGACCACACTTCCAGCTGCCCTCCCATACGTCTGTAGCCAATCCAGTGCTGTTTGAGTCTCCCCCTCATTCCGTACGAGGAACACAATGTCATCAGCGTATGCTCTGTTTTTGAATGATAAATGCCGTAGGGAGGTCCCGGTGAGACGGCGGCGAAGGCCTGCGGGGTACGGTTCTAAGGCGATCGCATAAAGGAGAATCGACAAGGGGCAACCCTGTCTCACTGATCTTAAGATCTTAAAATACTCAGTTCTTCTTCCGTTGACCGCCATCGCTGGCGCCGTGCAACAGCCGCATCACAGCAGTGGTCAATAAAGGCGAGACACCCATCCTGTTCATCACCGCCGCGAGGTACACATGATCCACGCGATCAAAAGCATGATCGAAATCTACTGCAACCATCGCACCCCGGAGGCGGCATGCAGCCACGAGGGCGACGACGTCACGATAGTCTTCCAAGGCTGTGTGGATATTACTGATGCCGCCAAGACATGTCTGATCGGCATGTATTCGATTCTCCAGCGACTTTTTGATACGACTGCACAGGATGCGCGTGTAGATCTTGTAGTCACTATCAAGGAGGGTCAAGAGGCGACAATCACAAGGCCGTTTGCCACCACGGGGCTTTGGTATCGGTACCATGAGCCCATCCGTGAACTGAATGTGAACCGGTACGTCTTGCCGCAGAAGCTCATTAAACATGCATAGCCACATCGGTGTCATAATGGTCACAAAGGCACGGTAAAATTCCAACGGGAATCCGTCTGGACCTGGGGACTTGTCGCAGGCACCTCGTATAAAAGCTTCCTCCAGCTCTTCACGCGTAATTTCAGATAACCCGTCCGCTTTCCCGCTCACACTCGTCGCGTCTGGGATCAGGACGTTCCTCAGTTCCCTTTGACCCTCCCCGTTGCTCGCATAGAATCTGCTAAAATGATCCGTGAACGCCTGTGCTAAGTCCCTTTTGTGTTGTAAAACGACGGCCATCGCCGAGATCGATCTCATGTATTAAATTGCTTCGTCTTTCCTGTATCAGATAATGCATCGAGGGAACCTCGTTGGGCAGGAAATCCTGCGACCTCGCGCGTATCATCGTACCTGCGATCCTCAGCGTTGCAAGTTGTACCAACTTCGCCGTAACGCGGTGGACGGCCCTCTGGCGTTCTAGTGTAGGTGGTTGAGCTAACAGTTCCCGGAGAGCCGTAAAGTAAAGCTCAGTGGTCGTGCGCTGCCATTGAGAAACCTCCTTCCCGTAACCTATTAACGTCCACCGTAAAATTGGCTTCGCGTACTCGATCCACCACTGTAGAACAGAACCGAAAGAATTTCGTCGACGGAGGCAACCATGCCAAGCGTCCTCCACCATGCGTCGGCATTCTGCATCTCGCAAGTGGGAGACGCTCATCTTCCAATTACCCCTCCGTCTCCATACCTGCTGTCTATCAAGGTTAACCGAACAAATATATGCCTCGTGGTCTGTAAACGCTGTCGGCCATATTTCTGCGTCCACCGTCGACATTGCTAACGCCCTTGAAACGAAGATCCGATCCAAACGGCTCGCGGAGTGGCTAGTAAAAAATGTATATCCTGGTTGGTTGCGATACTTCAGGTCCCATGTATCGCTAAGTCCATCCCGTTCACCAGCTCCCTAAGTTCTTGGCTAGTAGTATAGTTAGGTTGTTGGTCCTTTCTGTCGAGCACACAATTAAAATCTCCGCCGAGTATGCAACCCTGGAACAACGGTGTAACCTCATGGGCGTAACAATCTGCTCTGTCCCTTTTCTTATCCGAGCCTGACGGTGCGTATATGTTGATCAAACGTATTCCACCTATGGTCACGGCCGTACCACGGGCAGAAGGCAAATACTCTACTTCGTTTGCACGTATCCCTTACTTTAATAGTATAGCTGTGCCAATGCCTTTCTCGTCACACGGGGAACAGTAAATGTCGTTACCGTAAAAGTCCGAGGGGGAGAAGTACCCGAACTTCTTGTAATAGTGCTATGTCTAAATCCGCAGCCTTTACATGTCACTGAGCATCTTGATTTTTACCGGCGTCCCAATGCTACTGATGTTAACAGACCCTATCCGATAAGCTTGTTGCATGGCGGTCAACGTAGATAGGGTACCGTACGGTCGCTAATTTTGGCGTACATAGGCTGCTGTCGGACTAACATCCCCCGCCGTCCCCTCATATGGTCTGCCATCATTCCGTGCACTCTGCCGGTCTTACACCGGGAGAGTGCGTGGGAGCAGTTCCTCCGACATCATCTGTTCCCCACGGGGGTGGCGCTTCTGACCAGTGCCCTAGTGTCCCATCGTTCTCGTGCGGTGCAGGCGCCGTAGCCTCCTCAGTAGCCTGTTGCCGTCTATCGAGCTCCTTCGCTGTGTCTGGAGCATCGTCAGCGGTAGGTCGTGCCGCCGTCCCGCTGGCCACCGTTGCATCCACGATAGGCAGTTCTTCTGTATCCATGGTCGTCTGCTCCGTACCCGTAAACGTCTCAGAATTGTCTGCTAGGTCAGTGTGGTCGTTCTCCACCGTGAGACGGCGCTTCTTCCGGCGTTTTGGTGATCGCTGTTTACGTTGCCGGGCCTCGGGATCAGAGGTCAGCATGGTTCAAATGGCTCTGAGCACTATGAGACTCAACTGTTGCGGTCATAAGTCCCCTAGAACTTAGAACTACTTAAACCTAACTAACCTAAGGACATCACACACATCCATGCCCGAGGCAGAATTCGAACCTGCGACCGTAGCAGTCGCGCGGTTCCGGACTGAGCGACTAGAACCGCTAGACCACCGCTGCCGGCGGTCAGCATGGTCTCCAGTTGTTCGTGGGGGACGTCGGAATCGTGCGCCGTCGTATTATCGACGACTCCAAGTGCCTTATCTGAAGGGGCCGCAAGCGGCACCGAAGAGAGGGCGTCCTGTGACTGCTGCAGGCGGTCCAGCGCAAGGTCGTCCTTCCGTGGCTCGCCACGATCTGCCGCTCTCTGTGTGTTCTGGTATGCGTCTGTCTCGCTGCTCACGTCATCGCGTAATGCGGAGACATAAGTCATGGGGAGCACAGTCGGATGCGGCGTGAGGGGTGGATCATCCCGTGGCAGCTGTAATAACCTTCGTTGAGCACACTCAGAATGTACGTGTCCCTTCTTCCCACACCCAGAGCACGTCCTTGGTTGCCCGTCATAGATCACAATCGCCCTACAGCCAGCGATGTACAAGTATGACGGAACGCGTTTTCGGAGTTCGATCCGTATTTATCTGACGCCATTGAGGACAGGATACGCACTGAAACTCGCCCACTTTTCAGCCACGTGGGACAGGACCGTTCCGTAAGGACGCAGGGCGTCTGTCACCCATTCTTCTGGCACTTCGAATGGAAACTCAAAGACGCGGGTCGTTCGGAGTCCCATGCCGGCGTGTTCAACTGTTACCACTCCAACATTCCCGTCCGAATCACAGAAACGAAGTCCATGTCGGTATCGAAGTAGTAGTTCGTCACATGGCGCTTCATTGATGAGCTTGACACAGACCACGCTATACATAAGTGGATTCCAACTAGAACGTCAGGTTTGATTTTTACCTCGTCCCGTAAATAACGTTCGATCTCGTAAGCCTTAGGTGGAGCATATTCGTTATCAAAACTAAATTTCAGTGTCGATTTGCGGAACGACAAGGCCATGATTCGTTCTATGTATACCGCGACACACCGCTACACACGTAACGTAAACGCCTCTCGCGCAGACGCGCGGCAGGGACGTAAACACCGTCCGAACCGCTGCGCCGCTGAAGGCTCACACCACTCAGCTATCGGGGCGGATATAATTTGAAACAGAAAGCTAGTCACACGTCCAATCAGAGGCACATAGCCTATTTTCAGCTCTAAATGAATCCAGTAAGCTGAAAAATCTGCAACAAATGACTACATGAGGAAGAATACATCAAGGAACTTGTCGGTTGAAGTTCTAAGAATCGATTCACAGGGTAGGATTACCCCTAAATTTTGCAGCGTCGAATGTGCAGAAAGTACTGGTTTCACTGCACGCAGCGCATGTCACTTTCTAGAGACAATATACAGAGAAACACTTACGGAAAAATTCACAACACCAAAAGACAGTTAATATGTAATAATGAAATTTAGAGGATGCATTTGTCTTGGTAACCAACTGACGTAATTGATTAACACTGCAAGATCACAGGTTGACGTAACCGCTAGGTACGCCACACAAAAACCGTGAAGTATTGGTAAATTAATTGCCGGTGATTACCATAGAATTTAAGTCCCATAGTGCTCACAGCCAATTGCCGGTGTAGGCACCAGAATGTTGAATGCAAGCAAAGTAACGTTCATACATGCCCGTTGCACTTGATCGGCCGATACAAGGATAGTTAATGCTGTTGGTGACTGACGCTGCAGTTGTCGACTGATGATGTCCCATATGTGCTCGATTGGGGACAGATCTGGTATCCACCGGCCAAGACAACATGTTGATTGTAGAGAAGGTTGAGTCACAACTGAGTTGTGTGGTCGAGCATATCCTGTTGGAAAACTCCTCCTGGAGTGCTGTTCGTAATTGGCAGCACAATAGGTAAAATCACCAGACTAACTTACACGCTACGGTCGCAGGTTCGAATCCTGCGTCGTGCATGGATGTGTGTGATGTCCTTAGGTTAGTTAGGTTTAAGTAGTTCTTAGTTCTAGGGGACTGATGACCTTAGAAGTTAAGTCCCATATTGCTCAGAGCCATTTTTGAACTAACTTACAATTTTGCAGGCAGAGTGCGTAGGGTAACGACGAGAATGCTCCTGCTGTCATACGAAATCGCACACCAGACAGTAACACCAGGTGTAGGTCCAGCGAGTGTAGCACGCAGACAGGATGGTTGCACGCGCTCAGCTGGCCTCCTTCTAACCAACACACCGCCATCACTGGCAAAGAGACAGAACCACCATTCATCAGAAATTACAACAGTCCTCCACCCTCCCCTCAAATACTGCCTCGGTTGACACCACTGATGTCGCAAATGGCGGTGGTTTGGGTTCAGTGAAATGCACGATACAGATCGTCTGCTGTTGCAGAGGCAGTACGATAACATATAGTGGCACATGAGCGTCCGGATCCAGGTCTTCTTGCAACTATACATCCACGTTACCACTGCTGCCAGAAATCATGTACAGTGCCTACATTCATACCAAGTATTTCTGCAGTATCGCAGAAGGAACATAGAGTTCCTAATAGCCCTATTATAGGACCTCGTTCAAACTCAGTGAGGTATTGATAACTGCGTCTTTATCGCCCTGAAGGCATTCTTGACTTACATTATCTAAAAGGCAACTAACGCTCACGACCGGTAGTGCCTGTGTTTAAAGCACAGCTCATATTTATCCTCATAGATGGAGAAACACAACTACCACCTTTCGTTTGTGTCACACAACTCCTTCTTAGTCTTTCGATGTATTTACTTATTTATTTTTGTCGGTGTGTATTCCTGGACGTTTGGGGCAGCAGGGAATCTTGCAAGTTGTGCCATGTGTGGCTAAACATGTCTTGAAGAAGAAGCACGCCTTTTCTGTGCCATTCCTGACAAACACTCTTCAGCACGGGCATGACTATGTTCTCTATGTCCCCGCAGTAGTGCAGGCTGTCAGTTGTATGTTGCTCAAGGAAATCGCACCATAGCGACTTCAAATGGCGATTGACATGACCTTACCCGCTGTTGAAAACGTTTTGATTTCATATGGACAGGCGATACCTGTTGTTTTCACTTCATGCTCTCACAATACGACGTTGTCTCAAAATGATCTACCCAGGCTTCATCGCAGATAAAAACAATGTCCAAAAATGCATAAACTTTGCTATTAAAACGATTTTTTAGCTCAGTTCAAAAGTAAAATCTGTGTTCTTTGTGATGAACCGAACCTCTCGGGAAATCCACTTTGCAAAAGTCATGGTGCAGTTGTTTTGAATGACAGAATAAGCTGTGTTAACACTTACTCGACATTTTTAGCAGTTTGTTCAGTTGTAGGTCGTCGGTGTTTTTGGATAAGTGAATCAATACAACCAGTCAAGGTCTAGGTCGATACTGCCAATCACCGAACGCCCAGAGCGGTGAGCTTTGGTTATGCTTCTGGGTCACTTTTAAATTTTCCCATCCACGCGTAAAATCTCGCACAGTTAATACCCGTAGTGCCGTGTTGTCTGCTTATGTGAAAATGTAATTCTGGTGGTCGTACACGTTCAGAAAGTAAAAACGTATCAAAGAACACAGCTTTCCAAAAGCACTTTGTTCGAGTCGGCACGTCACCGTAACTAACAATATTAGACGTAATGTTTACAGAAATATTGATCGTATAAATGCCTTCACCATGTATGTTTGTCTGTTTGATTACTGAATGATACGGGTACCAATCTGAAATGAGAATCTGTGATCCGGAAAAAATGAATCGAAAATTATTTGTGCAAATTAGAACATTTCAATTTTTTTCTGCTTTCGATAATAAAAATACAAGGAGACATAGACGAAGTAACAAAAATCATGGAATAATTCCTAGTACCGTGTTGTATTTCATTTAGCCAGGCATAGTGCAGCAGCTCGACGTGGCAAGGAATCAACAAGTCATTGGAAGTCACCTGCAGAAATATAGAACCATGCTGCCGATATAGCCGTCCATAATAGCGAAAGTGTTGCCAGAGCAGGATTTTGTGCTCGAACTCACCTCCATCTCTCGATTATGTCCCATAAATGATCGATGCTATTTATCTTAGGCGGTAATGGCGTCCAAATCATTAGCTCGAATGGTCCAGAACGTCCTCCGAACAAATCACTAAAAATTTTGGTCGAGTGATATGACGCATTGTCACCCATAAAAAATTCATCGTTGTTTGGAAACAGGAAGACCAAAAGTGTCTCCAGATGGTTTCCAAGTATCTGAACATAACCACTTCGAGTCAATAATCGGTTCACTTGGACGAGAGCACCCATCCTACTACACGTAAGCACATCCCACGGCATTAGGGGGCCACCTGCAGCGTGCGCAGTGACCTGTTAATAGTCGGGGTCCATGCCTTCGTTGGCTCTGCACTACACTCCAACCCTCCCATTAGCTGTTACCAAAATAAATCGGGTCCCATCCGATCAGGCCACGGTTTTCCAGTTGTCTAGCTTCCAACGGACATGCACACTATCCCAGAAGTGATGAAGGCGATGTCAAGCTGTTAGGAAAGGCAACCGCGTCCTTCGCCTGCTCCCATAGGCCGTTAACGCCAAATTTCTATTACTGTCCCAACTGATACATTTGTCGTACATCCCACACTGATTTCTGCAGTTATTCCACGCAACGTTGCTTGTCTGTCAGCACTGAAAGCTCTACACAAACGTCGCTGCTCTCGGTCGTTAAGTGAAGGCCGTCAACCACGGCATTGTCTATGGTGAGATGTAATGCCTGAAATTTGATATCCTCGGCACGCTCATGACACTGTGGATCCGAAATGAACTGTCCAAGACGTTCAGCTCCAACTGCTTCTCAGCATTCAAAGTCTGTTAATAATTGTAGTGAGGCCATAATTTCATGTTAACCTTTCCACATGAATAGCCTGTGTACAAATGACAGCCCCGCTAATGAACTATCATTTTGTACCTTGTGTACGCTATCCCATGACTTTTGTCACCTCAGTGTGCTGATGTAATTTTGTTTATGGCCATTTTCCGCAAGGTCCTACATTCACTACTGCTGTTCGAAGTGTAGGCCTCAGATTCTGTGCAAGCGTTCGCTCAAAGTTCCTTTATAGTCGTTCTGAAAAGGTTGGTCCCATTCGGAAAAATGTCATTGGCTGCTGAAATCCTTATAATAAGATCGCCTCGACAAATCGTCGGTAGGCTCCCGGGTGTTCATTCGAGTAGCAGACATTATTTTCCTACACGAGATTCGATGACCAACCCAGTCATCCTCTTCAAAAGCTTCGAGCTGTGTTGATATGTGTGCTCGCCGCCTAGGCTCCAAATACAGTGTGCACTGTGGCTGTTGTCGCAGTCTTGTTTAAATTCGAGCTTTACTTCCGACACCCTTGGCGCCCTTTGAATCTCAGTTGTTTCTCGGAGTTCGCACTGTTGTTCAGTGAAAGCAGTATTTTCCAATCCTGATGGCGATGATCTTAATAAACTGAGTACCGGATTGCATTCCTTGCTGAAACTGAAACCTCCGTTCTCCTTGACTAGTTTTTCCGACTTCTTTGCTTCTATAAGCCTCATAATTACGCTATTCCATAAGCTTAGAGCTGTCGCCACAATACTAACGTCATCGAGGAGACGTGCATGGAACGTGAGTGACAGACTCGATTGAAACAGCCAAGCAGATGAACTGTCCTTGAATGTAATCTCAAGTATAATCATCAAAAGAAATACGATGTGGCGAATATCGTGGCGCAAAATCCAGGTGTCTAAGACAGCTTAATTAAGACATAAAAATGTCGGAAAACCTAATAATCCGAGATGTACGTTTCTGTTATTAGTAAGACTTTCGATCCGGTACTCAATTTATTACAATCCTAAGGCCGTCGGCCACGGACCGTGCTTCGAAATGTCAGCGCCGAGAGTGCTGAGTTCAACGTGCTGCTGAACGCTCAAAACGATGCGACTTGTGCATACGGTACGTGGTGTTCGCTATCACAGTGCAGTCCAGCGGCAGTTTTCGGCTGTATCTGGCCCACACATGACACTGTTTACGATATGGACTGGCGTAGATTTCCTACATCAGCCTTATTGAAACGCACATGTGCTTCTTTGGCCCTATGCTAGTCATGTTATTCTGTCTGCAGTATACGTATAAAAACTTCACTATCCAAGCACATACTAATTGTGTAGGTTAACTATCGTTTTTTGTGACTGTAATGAAAAATTCATTAAGACCAGACGCGTTCCACTTTATTCTAAAGAATGATCAATGATCGGGTCTTTTGTTATTCGCTTTTTTTTTGTTGGTCTTCCACATGTGTGTTTCGAACACTCAGCACACAGCATTTCGCTGCACCAGATATTCGTGTTTCTGTGTTGAGAAGAATTACTGTCGCCTCACCATTTCGTGTGACCCCTGAAGATGCTTTAGATAAAGCGAAAAGAGTCTGGTATTAATAAGACTCACGTTATAGTATCAAAATTAACCTATAAAATATGTATGTGCTTGGATATTGAAGGTTTTCGACGTATACTGAAACAATAATAGCTGAAGAAGGAGAAAAATTTGTGTGTGACATAATGAACGAATTACGTCGGTTACTGCACATTAAGAAACTTCAGTCAAACGCCTTACACCCCCGGGCAAGTGGTTAGACAGAGACAGTCTGTTGCACTACAGTAAAAATGCTAAGCTATGTGTTAACTCACAACATAATGACTGGGATGCTCTAATTGCATACGTCACAGGAAGATATATTTGAAAACCCATGACAGCATGAAACTATTCCTTTATGGAATGATTTTTGTCCAGAAGATCCCTTCCCTGCTTGAAGTCTGCATTCCTCTTCCAGCAAGTCAACGTTTGTCAGTGAAAGATTTCTCTAACAGACTAAAAACTATTTGGTGACAGGTGAAAAGGATGAGCACAAAGGCTTTAGTATTACAAGATAGAACCTATTGTAAGAAAGCACTGTCATCTAATTATCACATAGGTCAATGGGCGATAATGACCAACCCAAATTTACCAAATGGAAAGCCAAAAACTTATGACAGATTACTAGGTTGCCTTTCAAGTAACAGAAATGACATCAGCTGTTAATGTCAAACTGAAACTTCTAACTTACCCCATGACGTCTCACGTCAGTAATATTCATCCATTTAAGGGTACCGCCGAGGTAGTGCTCCACTGTCCGTAACTTCTTGAGGACAAGAGAGGGGAGAATCTGTGAGAAAGGAAAGAAGGGACGGGTTAGGCATAGGAAGAAAGATAGTTGTGCAGCATCCCCAACTCATCAGTGTGGACTTAGGCCACGAGCAATAATAATAAATTAACAACATGATTTCCATTTCCTGTAGGTCACATGGTTCTACCCCAAGAAGAAGCGGTCCCAGCACCAAACATTAGGCTCTGGCATAAGGGAAAGGGGCATGAGAAGCTTCATCACAATAAGCCTATTATTCTGTTGTTGGGTGACAGAATCTCTAAATTGTGTTTGCTAACAGTTGTGTCTTGCTTACATGACAACCAGATATGATAATGTCAAATTATCAGTGGACCCTAATATTGGACTGCAATAGTTGAGCATTAAAGAACGAAATTCGGAAGTTAAAAGACGCGTGTGGCAAAATCTGGATAACGTAGACGCTCTGGTAAAGGTTGCAGGATCGTTCCACAACTTTGCCTGAAGTACTGCTGATGCACATTTGGAGACGAAGGAACTGTAGGAACCCTTGTTCCACGATATTCACTGCCAATTAACACCAACACCGCTACGACTGGATTAATTTCGGGAATAATTACAGATAATCAAGATGTTTATCTCCACAATTTCAGTTACAAACAACAGTAAGAGGACAATTTCTTTCAGTATAATACAGTATGGCCACCATTATGAGAACACACATGAGCACCTGTTAACTTCTATGAACTACAGACAATCCCATGCCCTGTTCTCCACGCAGGAATGACTAGACAGTTGAGCCATCTGCTCTAAAAAACAGATTCATACCGTTCAAAAGATGTACGTGTTTACATTTTCTCATCCCCAGGAAAATGTAGAAGGTAGCCCGAAAGAAATAATTGCAGACAAAGATACATCTTTGAGTAGATGTACATTGGTTATGCTCTACAGCAAGCCAAACAGTTATTATTTGTAGTTGTTAGGAGCAAGGTCGTCAAAATGACACACGGCGAACACAGCTATTAGTTCAAGAGTTGTTAATCAGCAGAACCCAATGTGTTTTATCCAGATTAACCTTCCGATTACCAACCCCATAAAGGGAATTACCACCCGAAACATAACCTACACCTAGGTTTATCTACCTAATTTACCCTTCAAAATTCTACCCAAATGATAACTTACCTAAACTAAACATTTGACTCACTGTGCTTGCGTATATAGATCAGATGTTAGTCACGCAGAATAGCTATATATGAATGGATCATCTTTTCTATCACGTAAAAAAGTACAGTAAAGAACATCAGCAGCAACTAATACTTATGGGAAACTCAACCTCAGCTGTCTGTATGATTTTTAGCAATAATAGGAATCGATGCTAAGTCCATGGTGTAGAGATGGCTTCTTTGATTAGTAACCAAAACGTCCCTACTCAAATATTTGAACCTCACCACCTCTTAAACTTTAAATAAAAATCATCCTCAATGGCGGCCGTAGACTTCCAGCATAGAAAATCACCCTAACTCAGCCAATGAGTTTGTCAAAGAGGGCACAGAAGTGGACAGAGGTTCTTGCCCTCAGGGTGGGAAACCGCCCCTAAAAGGTAGAAGAATCACAATCACAGTATATATGGCCCAATTTTAGAATCGCTTACTTGATTTGTGGCATGAAGAATCTTATTCTAGAACGATTATATACGGAAAGTAGTCTGTGGAGTAAGGAGAAAAAAAATTACTCCGCATAAAACTGCTGCGAAATTTATTAAACAGGAGTTTTTCGGAGTTTAGATTAAAATATGAGGAGATGAACAAGTATTGTCGTGAAACGTTCATAAACTACTGATCTTACAGCTAGTTATAACTGCAGAAACGTTCTGGAAATTACGGGAACTACTGTTAGCTATACCGCAGCGCGTAATAATATACTTTAGAAATATCTAAATGTATTCTACTTTGTCGCAATACGCAACAAGGACTTGCTAATAAGTAATAATATGTTTACATCTATATGAATGAGACTGCATGTTCCATTCTTAGCGATCCCATCGGGTTAAGATAGACACATAACGATCTTCTACAGACGTTAGGCGCTTTGTGACCCAATCGTCTTAGCCACGAAACGCTTTACTGTCGACTGAAAGGCATTAGGAAGAGAGGTCTGCTTCACTTTCCATCAGCATTAATAGATGAATTCCGCCCGAGGGTCCGTTATTGAGCTAGCTCCCGCGAGCTGCATTAAGTTCTCCGACGTTATGCCTGCAATTAAAAATTTAATCTCAGTTCTCCTCCTGCCGCTTTGGCCAGTGGACTCCACCGACTCCGGGTAGACTGGAGGAAAACCTTCTGTACACCGCCGCCAAGTTTTCCTTCTGGTATAAGCTTCTATCATCGTCATTATGTCCCCTTTCAGATACCAGTTGTGGCACCTGTCCACTATACAGGGAACAATCTTTTTTGGACTTACCAAGACATCTTTTTTTCACGTGGAACACATTTCACGGATTTTAGTGGTAGGCGCCACTCTGATATCCTTTCTAGAGCGTGCATTCCGATACGTCTTTTCTTAGTTAAAGTTTTATTTTTTTATATCTTCATATCTTCATTTTTGATTTGTTTAAATTCTTACATTCTTTCCCATCTTTTAGCAGTCTCATTTCTGACTTTATTTCTCTGTAATTTAATGGTTTAGACCCTACTCCCTCAGAGAAGTACAGACACTGGCAAAGATTTAGAAACCTTAATTTTAATTTCTTTTCTAGACTTTTTAAAAGTTTTGTTGATAATACAGCACATACATTGGAACTTCACATCGTTTTTACCTACACCTGGATAGTTTAGATAATTTACTTAAATTGAATGTAGTTAAAATAGTTTACTTATACGACATGATATGGCAGAAAAACTGGCTGTTTCAATTATTCTTTAAAAGTGAAATGGTATCATTCGCAACACTGAATGTATGTCGTATATTTCAGTTTTATACGCCATTTCCTGAGATGGAGTGCTGTAACGGGTCTAGGAGCGGGCCTGAACATGCTGTGGCTGTGAAGACATTTTACGAAAACGACGACTGTGTTGCGGCTGCTATACCTGAGTCGGTGTTAAGTTGATTCCTGGCAGCTCCAGGGGCTGGGCGCGGCACATTAGCGCGCCTACCACGACTAATAACGTAACGCGATTTTGTAGACGTCTGTATGGCAATGCCTCAGCGTTGGCAGTGTTTTCGACTGCAGCCTTTAGGGCTCCGAAGCTGAAAGCTGGCTACAGTGATGAGGACTTTCAGGGAACTACTTACGCCGTCTCGGCTACAGGCGGGAATATCTAACGTTTTCAACCTTCGACGGAATGAGGCTGTACCATCGGCAGATGCAGTCAGGTCACGGGTGAAAAACATTGAACCAAGTGGAAGCTGAAAGCGCCATGAAGGCAAGGGAATTGCCACTCCGAAGAATGAGTAGAGGGGGTGCAAAATTTTGTAACTAACAATCCAAGGTGTACTGTGAGACAAATTGTGGCAATTTGAATGGAAGAGGTGCAAAATGTTGTAACCAACAACCCAAAGCGTACTGTGAGTCAAACTGAGTTAATTTTTACCCTTCGAGGTTCATAAATTTATGTACTTGCCTCCGCTACTAGCTGATCTCCCCAGCTTAGGAAAGAGGACTGAAGCAGACGCACAAATCAAGGTTTTAAAAGGATTCACCTGTCTAGTCGATTATATGTCGAATGGCACTCACATTGAAATCTTGTAAGAAAAACTGTTTCAGTAGCGCTTTCGTTTCATGTAATGTTTACAATTGTCCGTTGAATGTAATAAACGCTAAAAACTCGAAATTCATTTTGCAACACCCTGTAGCATATAAAAATTGCGTATCTTGTGAACTAGAGTCCATACAGCGTAGAGCAATATTGATACGTGAGATCAAAGTGCACAATTTGACACAATTTTAAGTTGAATGTGGTATATGCTAACACCTCGATGTCCATTTAGCGATTTTAACATTTTCGTGCATTTTGAAGCTATATTTAGTATGTGGATGTGTCACTTGGCTTCTGGCTTGCACATCCTCCAAATAGCTCTGGTTTTTCCTTTTAGCTTCCTGTCGCCTAATCAGTTTTGAGCGGTGCGGCAGGCTCTCTGTGCGGGGCAGCTTACTCCCGTGTGGTTGGCCAGCATTGCAACTAACGTCAGACTACACCAAGTACCTAAACTCACTTTCTTCTGTGACTGCCATTATGTTGCCCCTGAAGCCTATCTCCATCGACCGCACGGTAGCTAATGGTAACTAGGACGGGAAAGACGACATAAGGGCTTCCATACACATGGTTTCAAAGGCGGCTGATAACCGTACAAGCACACCCTGTCTCTTCCCTTCACAGCAGGTCTGTTCATCGCCAGGTAGAGTTTGTGTGCGCTTGGTGCAAGCTTATAATGCACTGAAAGATCTCAGGAGGATGTAAGCTCATGTGTGTCAGGGGATGTCTGTACTCTGTAGTGTTCACTCTTCCAAGTTTTTGTAGTAGCTTTTCGGCTTTCTCTGATGGAGTCTGTATATCGGTCTTGGACAAGAGCCTTTCGTCAGTAGTGATTCTCAGATATCTTGTCTACTGTTTTTACCTATTTTTCCGCTAATAGTGGCAATGAGAAATACTCAAGTATACAGATACGATACGGTTTTTGAACTTCAGTGGCATGATAAATACACACTGTGTGTGTGTGGTGTGTGTGTGTGTGTGTGTGTGCGTGTGTGTGGTGTGTGTGTGTGTGTGTGTGTGTGTGTGTGTGTGTGTGTAAGAGAGAGAGAGAGAGAGAGAGAGAGAGAGAGAGAGAGAGAGAGAGAGGGGGGGAGGGAGGGAGGGAGGGACGAAAGGAGGGAGACATGGATGGAACACGTTGCACTAAAAATTGCTGTAGTTAGGCTGAAGTGAGGGTGGTGCAAACGCTCTTTAATGGACATGGCGCATGAAAATGACGTCTTATACCATTTCCTAATGCAAGAAAGTCTGACGTATGTTACAAGGTAATTAAAAAGATATAAAATGTGGATCTTCACCTATTTTGTCGAAATTTTGTTGATTGGGCATCGTTGGTCAGAAATATAGGAATACGCTACAGTCCTATACTATACAGTCGCGAAGACAAGATTACACCACTTTGATGATGAGCGTTCCGGGCTGTACGGCCGTGATCAAAGAAATATTTCGGTTCCTGACGTTTCGTCCGTAGCTGCGTTTGACATCATCGGAGGTGTTCCTGGCAACGCTGAGTGCTGGCAACCGACGAGTCGGCGAGTGACATAAACGCTATGTGAAGTGGTCGTGGTCGAGTTTACACTTGATCGGCAGAGTTATCTTTGTCAAAGCGAAAACTTAACTATCGATTATCGCCTGTCAAGGATAAAACACCTATCGATTCTGCAAAGTGACGGTTCATATATCAAGGCTTCGTAGAAATTATCACTATGCTAATAGAGGGTGGTCCATTGATAGTGACCGGGCCGAATATCTCACGAAATAAGCATGAAAAGAAAAAAAAAAGACCTACAAAGAACGAAACTTGTCTATCTTGAAGGGGGAAACCATATGGCACTATGGTTGGCTCAAATGGTTCAAATGGCTCTGAGCACTATGGGACATCTGTGGTCATGAGTCCCCTAGAACGTAGAACTACTTAAACCTACCTAACTTAAGGACATCACACACAGCCATGCCCGAGGCAGGATTCGAACCTGCGACCGTAGCGGTCGCGCGGTTCCGGACTGAGCGCCTAGAACCGCTAGACCACCGAGGTCACTATGGGTGGCCCGCTAAATGGCGCTGCCATAGGTCAAACGGATTTCAACAGCATTGTTTTAAAAATAGGAACCCCAATTTTTTATTACATATTCGTGCAGTACGTAAAGAAATATGAATGTTTTAGTTGGACCATTTCTTTCGCTTTGTGATAGATGGCGTTGTAATAGTCACAAACATATGGTTTACAATTTTAGACGAACAGGTAGGTTTTTAAATGAAAATGCAGAACATAGGTACGTTCGAACATTTTATTTCGGTTGTTCCAATGTATTTCTGTATTTTAATTTAAAAAATCTACCTGTTACGAACTGTTCGTCTAAAATTGTGAGCCATAGGTGTGTGACTATTACAGTGCCATCTATCACAAAGCGGGAAAAGTGGTCAAACTGAAACATTCATATTTCTTTACGTTCTACACGAATATGTAATAAAAAAATGCGGGTTCCTATTTTTAAAAAAACGCAGTTGATATCCGTTTGACCTATGGCAGCGCCATCTAGCGGGCCAACCATAGCGCCATCTGGTTTCCCCCTTACCTAGAGTAAAAGCTGATGATTTGATACATCGTCGAACGCCTTACAGAAATATCGGAAGGCGTAATTTAGCTGGTCATTTTGCATCATAAACAGGGTACTCCATTGTCTGTCCCACCAGTTAGCACCAACACGACTCAGGCGGTCCAGTCACTCCAGAGGGCGCGGGTACCACCGGAGTTAGCAGTGGCATCGCCATGCATTGTGCCGTACGACAAGAATGGAGCAGCAACTTGGAGCCAGCGCTGGCGCCGTGGGCAGCGGTCATGTATAAGTCGTGAGTTGGTGCCAGGAGAGACGTGCCATGCTGCTAGGACTTGTTTTCGTCCTAGAAACACTGGCCCAAGGAGTTGACCGCTGAGCGGCATCAGCCGGGCACATGGCTAGTGGTTGGCTGTAAGCAGTTGGTAGAAACAGACCTTGATCTAGGGAGTACGGGGGTAGCCATGGTCATCACTGAGAGGCGCAGAGTCTCGGTGAAGGTGGACTTCATACAGATGACAGCAAGAGTTAGAAGTACGGAATTGCAGTGGCACGTCGGACCCTGCACTGGAGCACTGGACCAATGTGAAAAGCGGCTGACAAGGCTTGATACAGCTCCAGGACCTTGGATGGTGCACCAGCCGGACTCGTTTTGTTTTATCGTGGCTGCCCCATTCAGCAGTACACGCAGTTCAGAGAACGAAGAGTGACTCACCCGTGGGCACCAGGAATCTGCTGGCGAAAGCAAAGACATCCTGGAATAAGCTCAACAGTGGTGCTTGAAGTTGGAGCAGATATCTTGGAGGCAGCAAGGCCATAAAGCCATGGGGTTGTGGACTGTAGCATTGGGTTTGGCCTGCTGTTAACACCGAGTTCACTAGATATCATTTGGATGTAGCAGCGGATAGTGTTTGCCTACGTTCATCCAGATATTACGGCAGCTGAGAGCAAGGAATCATTTCGCACAGATAAGTTTCCATTATGATGAATGGAACGTTGTGAATAAAAGTGACTTCCGCCTTTTTGTTAAGCTGTCCTTTGTGTCTGGGGTAACACTAGTCTATTTCCAGGACTTCGAACTGATGAACAATGAGGCCGCTGTTGGGCCCGTAATTTGAGCATTGGTTTTTGTTAGTGTATCGTATTTTGATGGAACACAGTGAGGCCATACTAGGTTTGTACCTGTGGGTTCACCCTTTCATGTGTGTACTCGTATTACATGTAATGCACACGTCTCCTTTACCATTCTCTCTTTATCCATCTCCTCCTTCTCCTCCTCCTCCCCTACATCCCTTACCATCTTCTCCTCTCCCTTCTCTCTGACCACCTCTTCTTTCCCCCGGTTGTTGATCTGCTTCTCCCCCTTTCTGCATCTATCTTCTGCTCCACCATCTCTCTGACAATCTCCTCCTCCTCCCTCTGCCATCTTCTTCTCCCATATCTCTTTCTGTCCTTCTCTGTCCCACTCTCCCTGCGCTCTGTCCATCCTTTTCTCCTACCTGTCTCTCTCTTCATGTCCTCCTCCCTAACCTCAGTCTACCTCTACTCCTCCGCCACCCTCTGTCCATCTGCTCCATCCCCTTTTTCAGTGTCAATCTCACCTTCTTCTCTCTCTATGTCCATCTCCTCTTACCCAACTTCTCTGCCCATCCCCTTCTCCCCCTCTCATTCTCATCTCATTTTTCTAGCTCTCTCTGCCCATCTGCTCCTATACCTCTCTCAATCTATCTACTTCTTCCCCATCTCTCAGTCCACCTCCTCCTACTCCTCTATCCATCCATCTCCTCCTTCCCGTGTACCTGACCATCTCCTCCTCCCTTATCTCTGTTTCCTCCTCACTCCTTGTCTCATTCCTCCTCCTCACTCGCGCCCTTCGGTGCGGTCTCTATCTTCCCCCTATGACATCAGCGTCCCAATTGGAGGTAATTGGTTCTTACCCCCATGATGCTTCTTTTCAGACAATTAGTATTATGTATACCAAGTTTGATCGAAGTCAATCCATGGACTTAGGAAGCTATGTGGAAAAACAACAACACACACACCCAAACACATGCGGAAGAAACACATACTCATAATTCCAGAGTGGTGGTGTGGTGGATTTCCATTGTTCCTTTATACAACGAACCGTCAGGATGGAAACAAAGCATGAGAGTACTAGTTAACAGAAGGAAAATTTCAGGTTATTAACTTTTCCTGAGCAGAAAACTCACGAAGATTCTAAAAAATATGTGAATAATGTGCTGTGAAGAAATACGCCGATAGAGTTTCAGTTGTCATTGCTATGAACAGTGAAATATTATGAAGCTATTGGGTCAAATCGCCGCAAAAATAGAATACATTATCGCAGAGTGAGAGATAAATGTAGGTAAGAGATTGATCGAATATTACCTTGAGAAATATATTACGACGAAGAAGGCGATATGATGTGCTGCCGCTCCCCGACGCGGCTACCCCTCTAGCACACATCTTCGGAAATGTGAGGGAGCGGTCGCTGGTAGCCAGTTTCGCGAACAGCCTCCTGCTTCCTGGGATAAATTAATTAATTACAGGCGGCAGGGGCCGCCGCGTCTAGCGGGGGCGGAGCGGCGAGCCGGCCGCTGCCTGCTGCCGCTGTCGGCACTTCCCCGATACTCTGATGCTGATACGAATTCCATTACGGTGATGATTTCACAGGCTCCGCAGCCTCGACTGAGGAATTCGCGAGCTCTGAGATTCCTGGATCAGAGTCGCAAGGAAAAAAAAGCTTGCTTCGTATCAAGCCGTTGTGGTGTTGTGTAACCCTTCCATTAAATACACTGACGGAAAGAAAATCGCAACGCTAAGAAACAATTTCATACTCAAGTTATGTAAAGTAATGAAATTTCGAGAATATACAGGGTGAGTCAGGAGAAAAGGTGCATGCTTTGAGACATGACAGTTTTAGTGATCCGGTACAAAAAACTTCGTAAGGACATGTGCCCTATTGCGAATAGTTTCCGAGATAGAACATGTTTAATATCACTCTTGTACGTTGTTATTTAATAACTCGAAAACCGCACAGCCCAACGATAACGCATCTCAGTACACAATTAAACTAAATTAAATTTGCTGCAAAAAAAAAAAGGTCCAAACTAGCAGTTTGCGGGGAGAGATAGCGAGAATATAGAAAATCTCGCGCTACGCGCTTTTGCTGTACCTTAGGTACTTTTTTCAGGCCACTTTAAGGTAGTTTTCCGACTCGATAGACCACAAGCCTCTTGTATCAAAATTTTCGTATCAACTTCCTCTATATAACTGTGGTACGTTGTAAACAATGACAATCAATGAATAATACAGAAAATAAATAGAAATGTACATTAAAAGGGTTCTATTTCGGAAACCATTCGGAATAGGGCATATGTCCATATTAAGTTTCTTGTTTAGATTCAGTAATGCTGTCACCAGTTAAAACACGTACCTTTCCTCCTTACTTATCCTGTATTTGTTTAAAAAAGTATTTAAATGATTAACGTAGCAAGATCTCATGTTATTATAAGCACTAGGTAAGTCATAGCAAAGGCTGGTACATTAATAATCACTGTAACTGCCAAAATGTGGAATGCAAGCATGTAAATGTGAGTTCGTGATGTCGTACAGTTGCCGGATGTAAGGCTAATCGCACTAGGACGCTTATAGCACCTATGACGTGACACGACATTACAGAGCGAAGCGCGCGTTCCGCATGTGTCACGAGGATCCTGCGAGCATTCTGTCATGTTTCTCAAACGATTTTATAGAAATTAACTAGCAAAAATGTTTGATTTTTAAGTTACTTGTAGATTTATATGTCAGCTTTATTGTGATGGCTTGCCAATTGAAATTGGGACATATCTTACCAGGTCATGGTTTTCCAGTCGCCTTGGGTCCAATAGAAATGGTAACAAGCCTAGGGAGACGTGCTGAAAGCGATGTCGTGCTGTTAGCAAAGGCGCTCGCATCGGTTGTCTGCCGTCATAGCCCATTAACGCTAAATTTCGCCACTGTCCTAGCGGATTGCGTTCGTCATACATTCCACATTCATTTGTGTAGCTATTTCACGAACCGTTGCTTGTATAATACCACTGACAACTATACGCAAACGGCGCTGTTGCCGGTCGTACAGTGATGCCCGTCCGCGACTACGGTACCCATAGTCACAATTAATGCCCAAAATCTGCTATTGTCGGCACTGTCTTGGCACTGTAGATCTCGGAATATTGAATTCCCTAATGATACCCGAAATGGAAGTCACAATCGTCTAGCACCAATCATCATTCCACGTTCAACGTCTGGTAATCCCCACCGTGTGGCCATAAGTACGTTGGACACCTTTACACTTGAATTACCTGAGTACAAATGACATCTCCGCACAATGCACTGCCATTTTATACCTCGTATTCACGATATGCAAATCTACAGTTGGCGATAATTCCGCGAAAACTTAAAACCCAAGTGAAAGTTTGAATTCTGTCAGTTAGACAAGGCTACCAAAAACTGTTTTCGCGAGTTTTTCCATCGATACACTTTTTCAAGAGCACTTGTTGGCTAAGGTCTCTGAAAATGGGTTTCACAGCTAGCAGGATTTTTTCTGGAATTGAATGTTTGTGCTTATAGCTGGAAGATGTAGCTGGGTTGTTGAATTTGCACCAGCTGTCAGGTCCCCGTGGGCAAAGGTTATGTTGTGGTTCCTCATCTGTTGAAATTTTATGAAAGAATGTAGCCAAGATGGCTCTCCTCATTGATTCTACATTGTTGCAGTTATTTCTACTAACCATACCATAATACGTCTGGGTCCTGTCTAATTCAGCATTTGTCAGGCCCGCTTTACCACCTAACTTTTTTCCTTACATATCTTTAGAAGTCGTGATCCCATTCTTTTCTCTACATGTCATATACATTCCACCTTATTAATTTTGACTCTAGGCCCATAAGGTTTATCTTCTACCACTTTCTGATAATCCTTACTGTCCCCGTCCGCAAGATAGTCTGTATAGAGGATACCGCTTGACTGCACCGACCTTTTGAAAATGTTCGCAACACCAGCCACTTCCAAGCTAGAACCTTCATAGTCATTTTTGCGCACATGTTGTATAGCGGGATTTGTGCTACAGATGTCACAGAACTTAGTAATAATTTCAATATCCAGAACTTTACCAGTATCAAAAGAATTTCCTGACACAATGCCATTTACGGATGTATGCCCAGGTTTCTGCCAACTGCCATCAAAACCAGCAGAAATTTGTCTTGGGTCAGATTTCGTATCATTCAACTGAACTGCTTCTTTGGCTGCTTTCAACATTGTACATTCACTTACCTCAGCTACAACTGCACCAATAGTCTTGTAAACATCAAACTTTCTTGGAGGTGGAGGAATGTTCATCACTGGACAAAGAACAGAACCTGCCCTTCGCCCTTTTCCAATAGATCTAAGCGCATACACTAATCTTATATTGTTTTCATACAGTCTGCTTCTTGTTAAGTGGGATGACATTGTATTGGCAGTACAGCTACATTCCTGACATGTCAAAACTAAATTACCAACAATTCCCTTGGTTTTCCCCAGATCTTCGTGCAAAGTAACGTTTCTACCACAGTTTTTACAATTTGTGTGTGTTTAGATAAGTTCACGTAATAACCTCATGGAGATCAGAATGTTTGTGTTAGTAACAACAGAAACACTGTTCACACCACATATTGCATTGTCACGCATCTGAGAGGCACTTGTAAAACCGGCAGCACCTAGAAGCTTCTTACGTGAAGCACTGAAACTCGCACTGACCTCACTTTCAATATTATTTTCCGCCCTCTGTTCAAAACTAGCAGTTTCGCGGTTTATTTTTACATATTTAATTCCACGAAACTTAGGCTTATATCCAAACTTCCTTATTCTACCCATTGTGTTATAACGTTTCACAAAATCATTACATTTGTATCACCAAAACGTAAACAACTAGGATGAAGAAACTGACAAACGATAGTCGACAATGCAGACAGGCTGGCAAATATCAGAATAACAATTCTCTCTTGCAACCCAAATAACGAGTATTTATATCCGTGGAACTTAATGATTGTTGCACTACAGTCAATGCTGACTACTGCTCAAGACACAGCGAAAATGGACGTGGTGCTAGTTACCATGCTTCACGGACAAATTAATAATTCCGGATCTAATAATCAGATTTGTGTGAAACAAACGGCATTTTTTAGCCAAATAATTGGAGCATAGATTAAGACTAAACAAAAAATTAGATTTTTTTGAGCCTGTTCGCGACTGTGTCCCCTTAACTGTGCGACACTTCCGGCCAATGCAAGATTTCCCATACCGGCACGGTATATCATGTATTCCTAGTCCTTAACAGAACACAGAATCGTTTGCACTCATGCTTGAGGGCGCAATACACACTATATTCGATGTTCTTTGAATAGTCAACTAATCGTAACGGACACGCCACCAATATAAGGAGGAAAATGCGTCCATTGTGTTGAGCTTTTGGCTCTAGCGCATCGTACTGAATCTGTATCAGCTATTTGAGCAGCTGTTGGCACCACATCCAAACAACGAACTCCTACAAATTTGTTACTTAACGGACAGCTCCGAGCTAGACGCCCTGCACATGAATTCCATTGACCCCAAACCACTGTCATTTATAACTTCAGTGGTGTCATACGAGAGGTCATTGGAGCGGATGGTGTAGATCTACTGCATATTCCGATGTAAAATGGTTCTGCCTAGCTGCCGGTGATGGCTGTGCATTGGATAGAAGGAGTCCAGTTGCGAGCTAACATGAAAAAGATGTTCGGGCTGACATGCGGTTCCTCTTCGTCGAAATATCTTGGCTCAAAATTCGTCTAGGGCTTGAACCGGACGTATTGCATTACACGCTCTCAGTTAGACTCTTGTCATTCTTTGGTTAAACTAACTGGCTGATGGAAAGTTTGCAAAATAGTATGAACAATTCAAATTTAATATAACATATAACAACAGTAACAATAATATCGAGAACTAAATTAACGACCCACAAATGATGTAGACCACACAGTTACCATTTGGTTGAGTTCACGCCAGGAGCGTGACTGATAACCACTCAGAGACTAAGTCTCGCGATACGACACAACGAAAAACTTTCAAAGTAGTTTCACTTCCTACCTGCTTAAAGGCCCACTGTCCGCTTTCGCGTCTCTGTCCAAAGTGTACCCGTTGGTGTGTAGACCAGAACTGCCCCTGTGCCAGTCTCCGGCCGCGTCGTCTGCGTGCCGAACATCGTCGCTCAACTGACTAGGGCAGTTCCTGTTCCTGAAGCCATCCATCTGATTGGCTACAGCTTATTCTACATTATTTTAAATTTTTGCATATTTAAATAATCAAAGCATGACCACTTTTACGTTATAAATAAAGTAACGATACGGTTGATCACGGCGGAGGTTCGAGTCCTCCCTCAGGCGTGGGTGTGTGTGTTTGTCCTCAGGATAATTTAGGTTAAGTAGTACGTAAACTTAGGGACTGATGACCTTAGCAGAATCCAATAAGATTTCACACACATTTGAATTTTTTTTAAAAGTAACAATAATATCCATTACATAATAAACCTTAAAATCTTTTACATGAAACCCATACAAGTTCCTTCTTATCTTTGAATGCCACGGCCAGTAGTCTTACACCAATGTGCTTTCTGATAAATAAATAAAGAACAAAAGTAAGCATTATAGACTAAACTTTGCAACAAATATTCTTTTACCTAATGATTCAATAACGTGTCATGCTGTCGTCGTTTAATGTGCTTTTTGTGGAGGAAATGATGACCTTATGCTTAACTGGACAATACATAATTTAAATTTATTTATCTTTTAAGTAAATAAAGTTAAAGTGTTGATGCTTACAACATTTGTAATTTTAATGATGCGGTTGTACATGAAATGTCGATCGTTAAGATCGACCAAAGTGTTCAGATTTTAGCATTCAGCTCTTTGTTACAAAACCTGTAAAGTAAATCCTAAACTACAATATTATAGATATGATCAATATTCAAGTTTTATTGGGATCACCACGAAAATTTATGAAGGATTGTAGATTAAAATTACTGTGGCACCATTCCCTGAATTACTACCGAGTTAAATAGGTTCGATAAATGTTTCCCTTTATGGCCGATCTTAGGTCAGCCATATTTAACACGGATACGTCTCCCTGGCCACAAATGGCTTCCACGGGATTTCCCTATGACGTATGTTATCAGCTGTCTCACACAATCCAGAGCCTATGCTTCATTTAGCACAATAGATGCCTGTGAATTTCCCCACCCGAATGTGCGCTCTTCGTGGCACACAGTCCTGGACGACAGGGCTCGTTTTACAATTCCTGAAGGCTGACTCTTTCGGCCATACGTTTAAATGAGAGCGAAAACGCGTTAACCCACACACCTCCACTTCATAACAAGCTAGCGTGCCGTATATGTTATGAGTATCACCCAAATTCACATGACACAAATTCATAATACAATAACATAAATATCCTAAACGCCAGATTAATAGTGTAATTATTTGTAGTGGTGTTGATGCAGTATGCTGTAAATATAAAGAAACTTATATCTTCCATTAATTATGAATAGCGGCGTATTCATTAAGTGCCAAATAAAACCAAACGTTTATCCGAATCGACTGTCTACTGAAATAATGCAGAAGCTTTTTATCACAATCATGTCTCTAGCGGCGCTCTACAGATTCGGAGTCCTGTATCCCGCCGAATTTCTGTATGGCTCTGCATTTCATCATCAACGTTTTTCGGAAAAAAAGTCTCTTGAAATTCAAATCGGGTGTAGATACCAGAAAGCAAACAGTTACAGCAAACACCCAGGATTTGCACTGAACGCTTCCCCCAGTGTAGTCGATAAGAACAGATCTAAACTACACAGTAAACGATTTATAGCGTATTCAAGATGCTCATAAATTCTTCAACGATTTTGACACATTATTCAAGTTCCATTATAGACATGCATCTCGTTCCAGATTCCCAATCGACTTCATCGACAAAGTAATATTTTCCTTTAATGTAAATAACTCCCTTAGACTTAAAACTGACAACAAATATGAATAAATCTTACGCCTCGTTTAATTCCGTGCAGTGAAGGTGCATGCACAAATCGACTCCCCATACAACAACAAATTATTCCCTAAAAATATTCTCAGATAAGTAGATAAACATACATCTGTATTCCTAGACAAGCATTATTAATTTTCATTTTCCAAATTTCTCAGCCCTCCATTCACCTAAACTGGCGTGACCATAACTATTCATTTGTATATTACAACAATCATAAAACCACCCAAAAACTTAACCCTAGCACATACATACACATAAATAAATCCCTTATATACCACCAAAAACCTAATTTATGTGCATACAATACACTGATATTTTACTTGATACCGTTCACCAAATAATTTAGCTCTCCGACCTCCCCACACCCAAGTGTGTGTCTAAACTGCACATACCTTGTACCAAAAAGCTCCTTATGCGAATAAACAACAAACAAGCTACAAGAAATCTTGAAATAAAACATTCCAAATTACCCCTCCAAATAATCTTATAATCTAAACACAGGTACACTTATTTCTTAACCTGCCTTCCCCTTCTCTTCCATCTTTAGAGTATACATATCATTTTCGACCTACCCCTCAATTTCGTATTTGTCCCAAAATAGTTTATTAAATGCTTCTTTCACCCGAGTTTCATTTTTTCTCCCTTTTAGTCCTCTCACTATCTTAAACTTCTCTCGAATTTACAAATGAGGCAACAACGATCGTAATGTTCTACCGTACCATTCCGAATCAGTTACAGTAATATCACTTAAGGTACCATTCATTCCAAATATAGTTTTCTATATTATTACCAAAGTCACTACATTCTCCTTTAAAATTATCGACATTAGTAGTTACAACATCATTATCATGAAATAAAACATTAGTTTTTACTTCTATATCATTACAGACACCTTCACAAACAGCACTTTCAACAGCCCCTGACACCTCATGCAACTCGCTACATAAAACCTCATTTACCTTCGTCGACAAACCACCAATATAAGAATCGTTCGTACTTTTACCATCCTGTGCCGTTACATCATTTAAATTATAGCTACAGCGTCCTGCAATTTTACAATCAACAATACCATTAAATTCCGCTGCGTTTTGATTTAAACCTGAGCATAATACCTTTCCCTCACCTACACGTTCCTGCGCCACACTAATAGCAAATCGCACTTCAAATTCAGATTCACATTCAATCTCAAACATTCAAGATCAGAAGATCTATACAGAATTTCGCATTCATCTCCATTAGCCGAAAGATACGTACAGATTTCTTCCTCTGAAGTATGAATACTAGCACCTTCAACTTTCCTAACTGCAGCACATAAAACATCATTTCTCCGCTCCTTCAAATATAACTCACCAATATCCACCGATACACACACACAAATAAATCAATAGCTGATGAGACTAATGTTATGCCGCCCTTATTAACCTCCTTAACAAATTTCGCCGTCACAGTATGACCTGAAACACTAAATCGTCGTCATCGCCTTTATGGTTATCTTTCATTATCTTAGGATTAAGCATTTTACGTACGATCTGGTTTGAAAATTAACCTATTTGATTCTCATCTCTGAATAATTTCATTTTAATGTTATGGCACCTTTCTGCCGATTTATTGACACTCATCACATTTCCGTTTACTCGCGTCCTATTCATCGCCGGTTTATGTTGCCATCTCCGGACCTGAGATGCGCCGAAATTTAGTTTCCCGATCTCCCATTACGCTAGTTCATTTCGCCAGGTGTCGGTCCCTCAAATCTACGTTCTTGGTGTCAGACCCTGTCATAAAAGTTCCCGTCGCCATTACCCCTTTGAAATTTATCATTGGATGTGTTCCTGCTACCGTTTCCCTTATCAAATCTGCTGTTTGCGTTCCGTTGGTAGCTTCCCGGATGTCTTTCATAGTAATTACTCGGAATGTAGTAATGATCTCCACTCTGGAAACAATTAGTCTGTTTACTTTGAGGTTTCAATTTCAACGCCCGTTCTAATTTTTCTACAAAGCCCACAAATTCGTCTATTGAGTTGCTATGACTGTTCACTGGATCCCTCTGCAAATTTTCCTGTAACCGCCTTTTAAGCGTCGTAATTTCAGTAACCACTCCCAGTGGACGTTTCACATGCTCTACCCTCGCAAGTTCACGTTTACAAAATTCTCGCATCGACCCGTTCGCGTACTTCAATGTTGGCCCACTCAGAAACTCATTTTGGAGTCGCGTTTGCTTCGCTTCACTCCAGAACTTGTTCAGGAAACTGCTTTAAAATATTTCTTAGGTAGTGAGCGTATAATTGTGTATGTTTGCCCACGATTGTGGTTCACCTTCCAAATGTCTTTTCACGAATTCTTCTCGTCGGAAGCTCCAGTTATAAAACCATCCCTTCATGCTGCTATAAAATTTACTGGGTGATATTTCCCTTCGTCTCCAAAATATTTGACTGATCCCGAGTTCATATACGGAACACTGATTACTGTAGAGGTTTGATATACAGCTAAATAATTCAATTCCCTTTTTATTGCATTGATTTGCTTTTTAACTTCACTATTTTCGATTTTAATGCTAGATTATACTTGATCCTTTATTATACCTACTTCTTTGTCGTCTTTACCTTTTCGAACGGATAAGTTGCCAATAGCCTCTGTCAGCGATTAGAGCATCTTGCCTACTCATACAATTTCTTACGTTGCTTCTTAGATCTGATTGCAGCTCCTCCACCTTATCACTGAAATTTTTCCCCGATTGACTTACCTTAGAGTCAAGTATCAGAATTTAATCAGAAATTTTGCGCCGTTCATCTCGAACGGCTTTTAATTTTCTGTCTATTAGTTCCGTGATGCCACTAGGCGTTTTACCTACTTCGTCTTTCACAACAGACGCTATTTCATTTAACCCAATCAGTTTTTAAATTTACATCAACCATGTCGGTTTTAAGGAATACATTTTTTTAATTTACGTCATCCACATCGGTTTTAACAGAATCAATTTTTAATACCATATCGGTGTCAACAGAATCAATTTTGGATGCCAATCCCCTTATCATTTGCAATAATTGCGACATCATGTCTCCCCCAAATTCATTTCCCTTGCCTGATTTCGGACTACTTGCACTACTAAATTCACCACCGATCACGCTCACCCGCTCTGACTTCGGACTAAGCGTCTCGGTTGTACTTCTGGACCCACACAAAATGGCCTACTGCTTAATATTAGCGATGTGTATTATTGGCGATTGAAATACAGAAACATACATAATCTCGCTATCTGCGCAGGTATTTAGCCTTGTTGTGCTGGATCCTTCTGTAATGGTATTGCTGCCGATGTTGCAGTTGAAGCCGACGCTGAAGATCTCGTAGCCGCTGCTGTGGTACTGCAAGCGCACTTGGGCGACCAATCGCGGTTGGAGATGCCGCTACGTGCTCTTCTTCCGCATTACATTTTGTTTTTCATCACTCCTAACCATTGCTAAAACTCGGTGAACACAACTGTTACAAAATTCGTAGCTCAAAGCACCCACGTAAAATGCCTAAATTGCCACAGATTTGGGACTTAGGTCATAGAATATCGTTAAATGTGAAAATTTCAATTGTATTTTCACATCTATTAAAGATACCTACTATTCAGTCCTCTACCTATCACACATTTAACTTTTGTGGTACGTCTTGCATAACGAAGTTCAGATAATTCATTTGAAACTTTACAGAATTAAAATCCAATTTTAAACTTTCCAGAGTTCATATTCAGCAACTAAAACTTTTGAAATTCCTATCCCGGATGTTCGAGCTCACATGCGGTTCCTCTTCGTCGAAATGTCTTGGCTCAGATTCGTCTAGGTTTAACTTTTTTTATGTTCGGATAATAAGTTGTCGTCTCTTTATCTAAGAATAGATGATTAAAGCAGCTAGCCGCTATCTCTGTGTAATGTATTGTCTGTATAGACGTGTATCTGTTGTCTTTAAGATCCCTTCACCTTCACACATAAGTCTATGCAGTGAAGTAGGGCCCTCCAAGTTCTTGGTTGATCCGTGATAAGACACGCGAAAAATTAGACTCTTGGAGGATTATTAGTATTATCTCTATCTTCATTCGCTCTCTCTCTCTCCTTTATCTATGTACAGTTTTTAATGTAATATTTCATTATGTGAAATCAGCCAAATAGAATCTTTGGTGGAGTCCTTCGTCTTGGTAATCAGCGGCTGGCTTGCTGTAAGAGATATTTACATTTATTATTACTGTTAAACACTGCAGTCAGTCGGGAGAATCATTCGTTTGGACAATGATTGCGAATTCCAGATGTGTACGAAGCCTTTTTGGACGATTTAACACAGACTCAGTGATTGCAGGCTCTCTTTGACACAGCTGAAACTTCCCCACTAATTACAGGGCCAACGTGATCATCAAATGATTAAGTAATAACTCATTCGTTCATTCACTCCAGAACAAAAAAGTCACAAACCTTATTTATGGAGGAAATCGTGTATTAAATCCATCTCCATTACATGTCCAGATCTCCGGTGATTCCACGCCCTAATTATTTTCCTTTTACAATCTCTTTCTCTTCAAACAAACCGCTAGCGGCACAAATGTTAATTGGCTCACTTTAGCGAGAAGAAAAGCAGAATATGTATGCCTCAACAGATACTCTGGGAGCTGTCCTAGTTACCACTTTAACAACCAAGGAGAATGCATATATGCATCTCTGTTATTTCAAAGAATAAATGTACTAGAAAATACTTTGGCGTCGACGAGCTGTCGCCACATGTATTACGAGAAAATCCGATCAGATAACTTTTCCAAAGTGAATGAATGTGGATGGTTTGATTGAAAATGATTAATTGGTGCGTGGTAGATGGTATTTTCTGTGGGGACATTACAATGCCCCTCGCAGCGAGCGAAGTATGTGAGCCCAAATTCTGATTTACCGAACACACTTCGCGAGCTATCTATTAGTGTGGGTAACCCGAAAGTGATGAGTGTCAGTGCTCCGACAGAAAGAAGATAATTATGTTTAAGACAGACACAGAAAAGAAACATGGAAACCAGAAAAATAAAGAGACAGGTACCACGGCTGTATTGCTTTTACGTGCATCAAGGTGTTATGTCTGCTGTGCACAACCAAGGAAGATGATATTTTATGAAACTGTTATCAGGGTCTACCCATTCGGGAACTTTTTGTTAGATCCCGGGTATGCTAACACATAAGCCCCAGGGCTCGGAATTTGTAGAGTGATGTATTTGCCAGTATATACCAACTCCCATTTCTTTATACTCTTCCTTATTAAGGATGATTTGTTTGTCTTTCGACTAGTACCTTCTCTCCGACGTGGTACGCCTGTACCCTTTTGATTAATTTGTCATATTCTTGTTTTCTCTGATCAGCCTTTTGCGTCATATTTATGATGGCTTGTCTTTTTTTTTTCTTCCCAAGGCATCTCAGTTTCCTGAGTTTTGGGCATATGTCCAGTCCAGAAGTTTTCTTATTTTGCCTCTAACATCAATTCATTCGGTGTACAACCAGTGGAGGAGTGGGGCATGTCGTTGTATATCTGCTCAAATTCTTCCACGTATGGGCTTGTAGAGGGTTCGATCAAACCCCATTTCAACATGTGATCTATTTCCTTTTGAACTTGAGCCTTTAACCTCCAGGGTACAGGATAGAAACTTGTACAATACGTTTCGTGCGGCGTAACGTAGTTATAGCATATGTATCCCTTAATAATTCCTAGCCTTTCATCAAAAACGTTTTCGTACGTTAATAATAATTCATTGAGCTGCTTCTTCTGATCTTCGATAATGCAGTCGGATTCATTTAACTTTTCAAACACTAATTGACTGAAATCATCTTTGACTTGGAACTCATTAATTACGTGCTCATTAGAATTTTGGGCCGTCCTGATTACTTGCACACTGATCCCACAATTACATTTTCTCGTAAGGCTCTTTTTTCAACAACTCCAACTCAATTTCTTGTTTATTAACATTCAACCTAATTTTTCTTGTTCTGAAATCTATTCTGCATCCGTATTGACGTAGGCTGTAGACTCCGATAATGCAATCTACCACCAAATTCTTCACAATAAGCAATGTGCTTAATATTGCTACATTTCCGAATTCCGGCGCCTAATATTCTGCAATTTTGGACTAGAAATACTGGTACTCATCTAATATTTCTGATCCTGTTGAGTAGTGCCTCCGAAATAACATTTGTGGTTGCAGCTGTGTCTGAAACCGCCACTATAGGTACTGTCTCCATCATGACTTGCACTTCGGCTACAGCCACCTGTTCCTTACCCTCATCTTGTGGTTCTAAGTCCTCGGTCAGTTCATCTGCCAGTAATCGTCCATCATTATACGTTAGCATCGGTACACATATCCTGTTGCCCCTCAACCAATTGTTGACCGTTCCTCTTGGGCACGAGTGGGTCCTTATGAGTTTGTTGGATTTTGATTTATCTGCTGGTTGACATCATCCGTCATTTCGATGATCACCGGTTGATTCGGAGATGTCCGTTCCCACTGATGTTGGCTATTTGAATTCATTCCTCCCGGTTGATTCCAATTTCTATTATTGTTATTATTCCAGGCTTGGGGTCTGAAATTTCTTTCGTTACCCCGCACGGGGTTGTATCTTTTCCCGTTCCTGTTGTTCCTTGAATAGCCCCTCGCAAGACCATTGCCGGGATTACTATTGAGATTTTGAGGGGTTCCTCCATTATATAACTATCTCTGTTCATTCCTTCTAAGTGTCCATTGATCGCCATTGGTATAACCCATACTTCCACCTTGCCTACCGTTTGGCGGAGGTTCTATCGCCCTATATTGGAATCTGTTACCACGGGCTTTCTGGTTGTTCCCTTCGATAATATCTATATGCTCTAATGTCGTGAGGAACGACTCCAAGTCTTTGTCGTTGCCGTAAATCAACTGATTCCGGATGATAGTTGGTAGTCTTGCCTTAAGTATGTTTATTATGTCCGGCAAGGGCATAGGTCTGTCCCAGTATCTCGTTTTATTTATATATTTTTCGAAATATCTTCTAAGGCTTCCTTTCGGAAAGGAGAAAGGCTCTGGGTAGACCACCTCCTGCCTTAGGCGTTCCTGTACCTCTTGTGACCAGAACTTTGCTAAAAACGGCTTCTCAAAATCGTCATATGTCGGGCAAACAGAAGTCATGTCCGAGGCCCAGATCGCCCCCGAACCTTGTATATATCCTGTAACAAAACTGATCTTCTGCCACTCCGACCAATTTCTGAGTAGCACTCCTCTGAAACTTCGAATAAAAGCAATTGGATGGACCCCCCTTTTGTCATAGTTAAAAATCTGGAATTGCCGATGCTTTATCATTTTTTCTTCGGCATGGCAAAGACTTTTTTAATCTCCGTTAGATAAGAACTCACGCGAACAACCAGCTTCGGACAATTTAATGTTTCAATTACTTGCACAAGTCGGCATTGTGTGAGAATGGGCAGTAACTGGCTCTATAGTCGCTGCCAACTTCTGCTGCTGCCCTGTATTCATTTGTTCTGAACCTTGTTGTGAAGCGCGCATCGGCTCTTCTATCATTTGTTTCGAATGGTCCAAATCAGCACCTAACTGCTGTCGCACCTCCTCAAGTCCTTTCGCAAATAAATTCTCTTCCTGTTTGCCAGATAAACTCTGGAATGCTGCCTTAACATTTTGCTCAACGTTTTCACACATTAGTCTTTTGGTTTCTAATGTGATTTGGGATAATTTACCCTTTAATGCGTTAATTTGGTGGTCTATAACGTCTTGACGCTCTGTCAGATGTTCAACGCTTTCCTTTAGGTTGGTCAGTGTGCGTGCCAATTCAGGAAGTTGCGCAATTGCACATAACATGACGTCTTGCTTTTGTACTAATTCCGGAACCATTTACACTTTTTCCCGTACAGTATCTATCTTAATAGCCACATACTCGTTCATTTCGACACGAACGCGGTGAGTAGATTCCTCAAATTGTGCTTTCACCAATTCTATTTGTGCAGTTAATTTTTGTTCCGTCTCTTCTGCCTGATCATTGAGGTCCTTGGTCTTCGCCTCTATCCGCTGCTCTAATTCGGAAAAAACTGTGTTGTAACTGCTGCTTAATCTGAGTCTGGACTAATTTCATCTCTTATTGAATTTGAGTGACTTTCACTAATTGTGCTTTAATATCGGTTTTCAGATTTTCCTGCCCTTCAGTAACTGAGGCTAATTTCGCGTTTATGTCGGTTTTCATATTTTGCTGCCCTTCAGTAACTGAGGCTAATTTTGTATTCAAATCATTTTGCCCTTCAGTAACTGAGTCAAATTTCGCATTAATGCCAGTTTTCAAAGTATTCATGGTCTCGGTTATCATCTGCATCTGTCTGATGATAATTACCAATGGATTTAATCCCTGCTGCGTATTTGCTGTTACACCTCCAGCTGTGTCTACAGGGAGTTCTGTTGCGCTATCTGTAGCCATCGGTCCTACAAATCTTCTTACTGCTTCTTTATTACCAGTGCTAACAGTTGAAGGCTGGTGCGTGCTGCTTTGCTCTGCTTGACTCATCCTAAACATTGCTCTAATTAAAAATATATTAATGTTCTACTGTCACTAAACGTAACTTCCTTCACACGAGAGTAGTACTATGTCTATTTTCTTAATGTACACATACCTTACATGAACAAACATAATTAATGTTCAAATATCAAATAACACGTTACAGAAAAGCGTATACTTCAACCGTACCAGCAAGCTTTAACAATAACAATATAGATCATGCATTTACTCTGCGCCCAGCCTGCTGTTTTTCGGCTTTATTTGTAGATCCAATGATATCACCTGCGAATCTTTCCTCTCTTTTCCATGCGTCAGTTAGGTTAGCTCGTCGTAGTTGACATGAAACAGAGAACAAAATTATTTTAGCAACGTCCAAAAACGTGTCCTTTCACGGATTGGCCATTTTAACATTTTTTTTATGTTCGGATAATAAGTTGCCGTCTCTTTATCTAAGAACAGATGATGAATGCAGCTAGCCGCTATCTCTGTGTAATATCTTGTCTGTATAGACGTGTAGCTGTTGTCTTTAAGATCCCTTCACCTTCACACATAAGTCTATACAGTAAAGTAGGGATCTCCCAGTTCCAGGCCGATCCATGATAAGACAGGCGGAAAATTAGACTCATGGAGGATTATTAGTATTATCTCTATTTTCATTCGCTCTCTCTCTCTCTCTCTCCTTTATCTATCTACAGTTTTTAATGTAATATTTCATTACGTGAAATCACCCAAATAGAATCTTTGGTGGAGTCCTTCGTCTTGGTAATCAGCGGCTGGCTTGCTGTAAGAGATCTTTACATTTATTATTACTGTTAAACACTGCAGTCAGTCGGGAGAATCAATCGTTGAATGTCACGGCCAGTAGCCTTGCACCAATGTGCTTTCTGATAAACAAATACAGAACAAAAGTAACTATTATGTAGTAAACTATACAACAAATACGCTATTACATAATGACTCAATAAGGTGTCATGCTGTCATCGTTAAATGTGTTTTGTATAGAGGAAATGATGATCTGATGCTCAACAGAAAGTACTGATAATTTAAATTTACTTTGTCTTTTAAACAATTAAAGTTACAGAGCTGATATTTACAACGTTAGAAATTTTAATGATGCATTTCTATATGAAATGTCGATCGTTAAGATCGACCAAAGCGTTCAGATTTTAGCACTCAGCTCTTTCTTACAAAACTACTTAATTTCACTTTTACAGTAAATCCTAAACTGTTACAGATATGATGAATAGTCAAGTTTTATTGGGATCAGCATGAAAATTTATGAAGGACGGTACATCAAAATTACTGTGGCTCCATTCTCTGAAATACTACGGACTTCAATAGTTTTCGTATGTTTCCCTCTATAGCCGTTCTTAGGCCCACCATATTTAACACTGCTATGTCTCCCTGGCCACGAACGGCTCCTACAGTATTTCCCTATGATGTAGGTTCTCATCTGTCTATCTGCCACACTACAGCACCTAGGATTCATGCAGCACAATAGCCGCCTGTGAGTTTCCGCATCTCGTGGCGAATCTGCGCTCTTACTGGCACACGGTCCTGGACGACAGGGTTCGTTTTACATTTCCTAAAGGCTGACTCTTTCGGTTATATATTTAAATATGAGCGAAATGCTCGTTAACCAATCTCTATGTGTGCTAGACACAGTGGAGTACATGGTCTGTGTTTGCAATTTCGTATGACAGCAGGAGCATTCTCGAAGTTACCCATGCACCATGAATGCTGAATTGTACGTCAATCTGGTGATTCGACCTGTTGTGCTGTCATTCGTGAACAGCATTCCATGGGTGTTTTCCAGTAAACGCTTTCCCATAAACCGGTGTAGAACCAGATACGCTCTACGGAGTGTCGACATGTTGCCTTGGCGTAGTCGATCACCACATCTCCCTCTAATCGAGATCATATGGGACATAATTGGCCGGCCGAGGTGGCCGAGAGGTTCTAGGCGCTACATTCTGGAACCGCTCGACCACTACGGTCGCAGGTTCGAATCCTGCCTCGGGCAGGGATGTGTGTAATGTCCTTAGGTTAGTTAGGTTTAAGTAGTTCTTTGTTCTAGGGGACTGATGACCTCAGAAGTTAAGTCCCATAGTACTCAGAGCCATTTGAACCGTTTTTTGGGACATAATTGGACGACAACTCGGCGTCATCCACAGACCGCATTAACCGTCCCTCTGTTGATCTACCATGTGCAACAGGTATGGATCTCAGTCCCACAATGTGATATCTGGCAACTGTAGAACACAATGCAGGAATGTTTGCATGTTTTCATTCAACACTCTGGTTATAACAATACCACCATTTCACATTTGTAATAGCTTATCTTGAAATGTTAATCACTTAAATATGTTACCAATACTGATGTATTTCCGAAATTTCATTACTCTACATTAATTACTTTTTGGTGATATGAATTTCTTTCATCACTTTAGAATAGTCTAAGTAAGTACATGTTTGAAAAGATCTGTGTCGTTGTTGTTCCATTTACGTGCTCTGAATTGTTGTGTATCATTCACAGGAGCCCTTGTGTACAAACAGACCACATCGAAACTCACTAACACATCTGTTGGTTCTGGACATACGTTCTTCAGTTGCCGCTTAAATCCCAGATCCGAATGTGGTCTTGACATTTCCCTACGAAAGAGTATAAAAGAGAAGCCCGACATTTTCTTAGGTATTTTGTACTTCTGCATTGCTCACAACAGAGTGAAGGGGAAAACCTTTTCTGTGTACCATTATTAGGGCATCCAGTCGTGGTAGAAATAGCTCTCGTATTCTTAAGATTCTTTAAGAAAGTCGTGAAACTGGCGGGTTTTTAGGCGGCTGATGATTTCTATTCTACTGGCTCCGTAGACACTTTCTGGAAATGAAAGAAGCGTTGCAGTTCCCTGAGACCATACACAAAAGTGGATTCCATTTGCAGTCGCCCGTGTCCTATATGTGGCATGTCGGTGGTGACGCCCAGCTTGGGTGCCGTTGTCCTAGCTATAGTCCTTCTGGAGATGACAATACGCTGTCCTGCAGTAAGTCATCATCTTTCTGAAATAAGTTGTTGGAGTCGGAAAAACAGTAGCGTTTACTCTGTCAGCAGGTAAACAGCACCATTCCTGTGTCCTCTCTTAGAGACCGGACGCTTTCTTTCCTAACTCGTGACGCTCAGGTTCAGTGCTTATATCCGAGCTATGAGTATGCTCCCTGCCGCCGTTGGATAAGCAGCTGCCAGCAGCTAGTCGTATAACCTTAGCTTACTTATTTGTTAGATAGTTTAAATTATTTCTTTGCTTGTTTTTGGGTACTTGCATCGTTTAATTCATATATTTCGGGCGTATTATAGTATTTGAGGGTTGTAGCATCGCGCCTTAGTACCTGAATAGTGTAAATTCGCGTAGTCGTCTGTCTTCTGTTTTTGTTTTGAACAGCCAGTGTCGGTTGGTCACAGCCAGTGTGCTCCCTGCCGCCGTTGGATAAGCAGCTGCAGCAGCAAGTCGTATAATCCTAGCTTACTTATCTGTTAGATAGTTTAATTAATTTATTTGCGTGTTTTTGGGTACTTGCATTGTTTCATTCATATTTCGGGCGTATTATAGTAGTTCACAGTTGTAGCATCGCGTTTTAGTGTTTACTTGGCAGATTCTTACTTAAATTGCGTGTGAGTTTCGTAAAGGAGGTGCAATTTCGAGTTTTAGTTACTGTAATCGTAAATTCAGCAGATTGTAGCGCAGTCGTTAGGCATTTGTACAGGTTAGTTGATACATTCTTTGCGTGTTTCGCTTGCGTTGTCTAGGCACGGACTCGTGTTTCAGTAACTGTTGTTCAACATCGATTAGAATGGACAGGGACTGCGATTGCTGTGTTCGGATGAGGGCTGACTTGGCATCCCTTCGCTCACAGCTGCAATCGGCGCTGACTTCGGTCGCGCAGCTTGAGGCTGTTGCCAATGGGCACCACTGTGGGGAGCCGGACTTGGGTATCACGGGGATGTCAACCTCGTCCCGTCTGTCCCCAGATCGGTCTGCCACTGTGGTTGCCCCGGTTGCTGCCGCGTTGGGCCTGAGCCCTCGCGTGTGGTTGATTGGAAGGTTGTTCCAAGGCGTGGCAGGCAGCGAAAGGCGTCCCCGGAGGCTGATCAGAAAGCCTCCCCGGTGCGTCTGACAAACCGGTTTCAGGCACTGTGTCTGACTGAGCCAGATGCAGCTGCCTGCCCTGTTTCAGAGGATCATTCTCAGCCTTCAAGTTCCAGGTAATCGCAGAGGGTGGGCTTACTGGTAGTTGGGAGCTCCAATGTTAGGCGTGTAATGGGGCCCCTTAGGGATACGGCGGCTAAGGAGGGGAAGAAATCCAGTGTGCACTCCGTGTGCATTCCGGGAGGAGTCATTCCTGATGTGGAAAGGGTCCTTCCGGATGTCATGAAGAGCACAGGGTACAGCCAGCTGCAGGTGGTGGCACATGTCGGCACTAATGACGTGTGTCGCTTTGGATCTTAGGAAATTCTCTCTGGATTCCAGCGGCTATCTGATTTGGTGAAGGCTGATGGTCTTGCTTACGAGATGAAGACAGAGCTCACCATCTACAGCATCGTCGACAGAACCGACTGCGGACCTTTGGTGTGGAGCCGGGTGGAGGATCTGAATCAGAGGCTCAGACGGTTTTGCGACCGTGTTGGCTGCAGATTCCTTGACTTGCGCCATAGGGTGGTGGGGTTTCGGGTTCCGCTGAATAGGTCAGGAGTTCACTACACTCAGCTGGCGGCTACACGGGTAGCGGAGGCTGTGTGGCGTGGACTGGGCGGTTTTTTAGGTTAGAAGGCCTCGGGAAAGTACGGGGTGGGCTGCAATGTCAAAGGGTGCATGGCAAATACAGGACGTGCTTGGATCAAGAAACAGTCGGAATTATAGTTGTAAATTGTTGTAGTTGCGCTGGAAAAATCCCTGAGCTTCAAGCCCTAATAGAAAGCACAGAAGTTAATATCGTTATAGGTACAGAAAGCTGGCTAAAGCCTGAAGTAAGTTCTGCAGAAATTTTTACGAAGTCTCAGACGGTGTTCAGGAAAGATAGATTAGGCAGAATTGGTGGTGGAGTGTTTGTGTGTGTCAGTAGTGGTTTATCTTGTAGTGAAGTCGAAGTAGATACTCCGTGCGAATTGGTATGGGTGGAGGTTATACTTAACAGCCGAATTAAGTTAATAATTGACTCCTTCTACCGACCCCCAGACTCCGATGATACAGTTGCGGAACAGTTCAGTGAATGTTGGAGTCTCGTAACAACTAAATACCCCACTCATACGGTTATAGTTGGTGGGGACTTCAACCTACCCTCGGTATGTTGGCAAAAATACTTGTTCAAAACCGTTGGTAGGCAGAAAACATCTTCCGAGATTATCCTAAATGCTTTCTCCGAAAATTATTTCGAGCAGTTAGTCCACGAACCCACGCGAATTGTAAATGGTTGCGAAAACACACTTGACCTCTTAGCCACAAACAATCCAGAGCTGATAGAGAGCATCATGACTGATACAGGGATTAGTGATCACAAGGTCGTTGTAGCTAGGTTCAATACAGTTTCTTCCAAATCCATCAGAGACAAACGCAAAATAATTTTATTTAAAAAAGCGGATAAAGTGTCACTAGAAGCCTTCCTAAAAGACAATTTCCATTCCTTCCGAACTGACTATGCAAATGTAGACGAGATGTGGCTCAAATACAAAGATATAGTAGCAACAGCAATTGAGAGATTCATATCTCATAAATTGGTAAGAGATGGAACGGATTCCCCGTGGTTCACTAAAAAGGTCCGAACGCTGTTGCACAAGCAACGGAAAAAGCATGCGAAGTTCAGTAGAACGCGAAATCCCGAAGATGGGCTAAAGTTTACAGACGCGCGAAATTTGGCACGGACTTCGTTGCGAGATGCCTTCAATAGGTTCCACAACGAAACATTGTCTCGAAATTTGGTAGAAAATCCGAAGAAATTCTGGTCGTATGTAAAGTACACAAGCGGTAAGACGCAGTCAATACCTTCGCTGCGCAGTGCCGATGGTACTGTTACCGACGACTGTGCCGCTAAAGCGGAGTTATTGAACGCAGTTTTCCGAAATTCCTTCACCAGGGAAGACGAATGGAATATTCCAGAATTTGAAACGCGAACATCTGCTAGCATGAGTTTCTTAGAAGTAGATACCTTAGGGGCTGCGAAGCAACTCAAATCGCTTGATACGGGCAAGTCTTCAGGTCCAGATTGTATACCGATTAGGTTCCTTTCAGATTACGCTGATACTATAGCTCCCCACTTAGCACTCATATACAACCGCTCGCTCACCGATAGATCTGTACCTACAGATTGGAAAATTGCGCAGGTCGCACCAGTGTTTAAGAAGGGTAGTAGGAGTAATCCATTTAACTACAGACCTATATCATTGACGTCAGTTTGCAGTAGGGTTTTGGAGCATATACTGTATTCAAACATTATGAATCACCTCGAAGGGAACGATCTATTGACACGTAATCAGCATGGCTTCAGAAAACATCGCTCTTGTGCAATGCAGCTAGCTCTTTATTCGCACGAAGTAATGGCCGCTATCGACAGGGGATCTCAGGTTGATTCCGTATTTCTAGATTTCCGGAAAGCTTTTGACACTTCCTCACAAGCGACTTCTAATCAAGCTGCGGACCTATGTGCTATCGTCTCACTTGCGCGACTGGATTCGTGATTTCCTGTCAGGAAGATCGCAGTTCGTAGTAATAGACGGCAAATCATCGAGTAAAACTGAAGTGATATCAGGTGTTCCCCAGGGAAGCGTCCTGGGACCTCTGCTGTTCCTGATCTATATAAATGACCTGGGTGACAATCTGAGCAGTTCTCTTAGATTGTTCGCAGATGATGCTGTAATTTACCGTCTAGTAAGGTCATCCGAAGACCAGTATCAGTTACGAAGCGATTTAGAAAAGATTGCTGTATGGTGTGTCAGGTGGCAGTTGACGCTAAATAACGAAAAGTGTGAGATGATCCACATGAGTTCCAAAAGAAATCCGTTGGAATTCGATTTGTCGATAAATAGTACAATTCTCAAGGCTGTCAATTCAACTAAGTACCTGGGTGTTAAAATTACGAACAACTTCAGTTGGAAGGACCACATAGATAATAATGTGGGGAAGGCGAGTCAAATGTTGCGTTTCATTGGCAAGACACTTAGAAGATGCAACAAATCCACTAAAGAGACAGATTACACTACACTCGTTCGTCCTGTGTTAGAATATTGCTGCGCGGTGTGGGATCCTTACCAGGTGGGATTGACGGAGGACATAGAAAGGGTGCAAAAAAGGGCAGCTCGTTTTGTATTATCACGTAATAGGGGAGAGAGTGTGGCAGATATGACACACGAGTTGGGATGGAAGTCATTACAGCAAAGACGTTTTTCGTCGCGGCGATACCTTTTTACGAAATTTCAGTCACCAACTTTCTCTTCCGAATGCGAAAATATTTGTTGAGCCCAACCTACATAGGTAGGAATGATCATGAACATAAAATAAGAGAAATCAGAGCTCGAACAGGAAGGTTTAGGTGTTCGTTTTTCCCGCTCGCTGTTCGGGAGTGGAATAGTAGAGAGATAGTATGATTGTGGTTCGATGAACCCTCTACCAAGCACTTAAATGTGAATTGCAGAGTAGTCATGTAGATGTAGATGGTCCCGCAAGTCTCTCTCCTTCTTACTTCAAAAGTCTCAACTCGGAAATTTGTAGGCTTCCTGCTCAGCGGTACTTGTAAGACCTTTGATGAGCTATGTCTTTGGAGTGGTTCGTTTCCTACAAGTGGTATCGCAACGTTTTTCTGTGGAATCAAACGCATGCGTCCACGTGGTTTATCTTCTTGCGATGTTCGGCGTGTAAGACGATGGAACTTGGCTGTCGGGCGCACTATAACCAGATTTCTGGAGACTGTCTAAATCTCGCCTTCGTATTACGGCTTATTTCATTCACCTTTTACCTGCAATTGGGATTCCATCTCTCACCGGTGTATATACCCTTAAGGGATATGAACTCCCCTATAATTTACTGAAAATGTAAAATACATGGCAGTAAGAAACGAGGTCTTCATAAAATGTCTCTTCTTGAGCTGAATGTAGTTTCTCTTCCACGTTAAAAATTTTGACTCTGGGCTGATGCTTTCACGCTGTTGAAAAGTGTTGACAAACCATCGGTATGTTGTCTCAGAAGAGAATTTGGAATGTTTGACAATGCTTTATGTGAATACCTTTCCAGTGTATGGTAGCAGAGTTGTTTTCTCTTCAATTGATTGGGTTTAACGTAAATTTTTGTTTATTTGTCAGTACTGTGGGACGAAGTGACACTGATGACAACAAATATGATGTCATTCACACTTGAAAAATGGAAAGATACCAGATACTGGAAAAAAAAGAAATAAGACAAACAGAACATAAAAAAATTGGCCAACAAAACTAATACCAAGTTCATATAAAGATAACACCAAAGCATTTGCAGGAAAAACATAAATTCGGCAAAAATAATGCTGTAATTGGCAAAAGATAACACAGAACTTTTATAAAATATAACACTGAAATTGGTTGAAAGAGAAACCGAACTTGGTAGAAGACAAAACTGAAACCGATAGAAGATAAAACCAAAACTGACAGGAAATGAAATCGAAATAGCTTATTTATAATATGGATAATGCGTAACATATTTTCCCCAGATATCACTACAGTTTTATGAGTGTGTACACGACAGAGCATGGTACCAAGTACCTTGTAAGTTCCAAAAAGCCACGGGCAGAAATGCGATTTTTCACGCGGCATATCTCGGAGGATATTAAACACAGAGAGAGCGCATCAAGTGTTTCGTTACTCCATGGCCAAGTGACCTATCCTATACCTGTCGCAAGAACGGCCATATTATAGGTGTCCTACATTAAGGATCAAAACATAAACGTTACACCCTTGCGATAGCCCAGGCAAACTGAGGATACTGGTATGATGGTCCACTTGTTCATGGTCGATTCCTGAGATACCCAGAAAAGCTATGTTAGTGGGGATGGGTACTTCGGTGCATTCCATTCATGACAAGACGTCGAAATTTTTACCATGTATTCTTAAGATGATGTTCTCAGGGAACCCTGAAACTTTTTTTACATGTCTTTATCCATTACCGAAATCATGAGGTTCGAAGTTACCGCACTTATGCGGTTAAAATATGCACGTAATATCCTATCTGAAGGGTAAATGTAGTTTTAACTGTCGTGCTTAACACTGACAAGGTTCACCAAATAATGTTTTTGGTCACCACTTTCTCACCAATAAAATCTTATGACGCGCTGTCTCAGGGCAATTCACGCCCATAAGGTCTTTCTTGACACGGAAATTATCGATGGAGGTACCTGGCGACTTAAGCTCCCACAAAAGCTTATCTTGTCGTACGAAATTCCCTGTACTTTCAAATCAAACACCGAAATTTTTGCTGTGTTGTAGGTGAAGTATAAAAATATTTCGCATTTTAAGTAAAGTAGTGTAAAGTGAACTTGCGTTGAATAGGATACGGTTCTTCTTTACCTTACATTACGAATAATTATTTATTGTTTGTATGTGCCATGCATGTGAGTTTGTAAATAAAGTGTCAAAACAGTACTGAGGTACAGAATTTGTTTTGTACAAGGAATAAGCCCTGCCGTAATAGGGAAAAGAAGTGAACCAGCTGAAAATGTTCCTGTCGGAACACAAAACAGGTGGTACTGATATAAGACTCTGATAGAAAAGTTAGGAACCAGCTACTTCAATCTTCATTCTGTCTCTCTCACCAAAAATTTGTGCTGGCAACAGTAGTGGGAGCCACAGGTAGAGAAGATAGTGTAGGTCAGTCAGAGAAAGTGGCAGTAAAAGACAAAGAGTGATGGATGGAGACAGTAGCAATGGGATAAAAGGAGAGAGGAAACACTGGAAATGAGAAACAGAGATGAGTGGAGACTTTACATAGGCTTGGGGGTCTAGACTCACCTCTCCCCAGACCGACAAACACTAAAAAATTTGCCCTCTTTGCCGTACCCCTATACCACATGCTAAAGTTTCCCGGTCTATGGGGTTTAAATCGAGAGCAAAGGCATTAGTGGAGAGGAAACAACGTTTGAGAGGAGACAACTGTGGTTAAAGGGAAAGATAGCAGATTGTAAACGATAAGAAACAGACAGTGCCATAGGATAGAAAGAGAATGGGGCAGAGACAATGACATTGGGACTGGGAGACGAGGAAAGTGGCAGAGATGAAGACAGTGATAGGAAAGAGCGAGCGTAAGAGATGAAGTCAGTGACAGTGTGTGTGTGTGTGAATTCCTAAGAAACGAAACTGCTGAGGTCTTCGGTCCCTAGACTTACACATTACTGAAACTAACTTAACCTGACTCATGCTAAGAACAATACACAGATCCATGCCCGAGGGAGGACTCGAACCTCCGGCGGGAGGAGCCACGCAGTCCGTGACATAGCACCTCAAACCACGTGGCCAATCCGCGCGGCTCAGTGACAGTAGAATAGACGGAAAGGAGAAAGTGCCAAAGGCAGAAAAATGAGACAGTGACAGTGGAAGGAAATGAATAATTTGAAGGCTTCACTACAAAGAGGGACTGGGTAAAAGGATTTAGAATGAGCATGAATATGTTTGCACGTCAAGATTTTTAGTGACGGAGGCGGAATAAGGATTGAGGGAGGTGGTTCTCCACTCCTCTCTCAGAGTCTTTTGAAGATGAGCATAATCGCCTTTTTTGTGCTTCAACAACAGCATTGTTCAGCTGTTATTGATATTAGTCGTGTTTCGAAAAGAAGTAAACAAAATACCATGCCAAGTGCCTAACCTTCAGGAAAATATATACGTTTATACGCCCACACCCAGTACGTCGCCGTAACTCCTAATAGTCATAAACACTACTAACACGTCTTTGTACTGACATTAAATCGTCATATATCCATTTTACAGCACATACATTTCCTTTCTGCAGTTCCCAGATAGTATTTATCCTCAAACTTCCAAGTAGCAACATGGCGGTCGCATCGATCTACGTATAATCCTTGGCTCCACTTTCTCTAAATGTTTTAATTGCCCCTGCGGCAGCCGTAAGCGACGGACAACGAAACGGTTTTAATAACGACTTATTATTCCACTTGATTGGATTAATTAGGGCCGCCGCAGACCTCCACCAGGGATGGGTGGCCGCGGCTAATTGATTCACAGAACGGACGACGACCTCTCACCGATACGACCCAACCCAAAAGACTACAAACGGGACTGGTTGGTATAAATGTTATTTTAAGATACACTAAACGAGTTATCATAATGAATTCTTCTCTGTTCTCTCCTAAGAGATTCAAAGTGTTTTTTATCACAAGGGAAGGCAGAAACGCCGTCAGTGTGGCGATGCGAATTTGGAGTTCATGGAATAGTAAGCGTCTAAGATTTACTTAAAAAATAAGAAGTAAGAAAGAACTTGTACAATCAGTGTCTACCATCTACAGGTTTTATATGTCTTAACGTTTAATATTTTTTCTGCTTAGGAACACTTAATGAATGTCATTTTCTGCACTGGAACGTGGTTTTAATTAGAATGTTCCGTTTTTAAGTGACCACGTGTCATCTGAAGAGCAATCCCACCAACAACGGTGCAAGGGGGGTTACGATATTCGACACACGCCCAATTACCGTCAAACGTCCTTACACTGATCACGATTTATATATTCATTCATTTCCGTAAGTCATATCTATCGAGTTCCGACGTGATTCCCTGAAAAAACCCACGATTAGAGACTGCAGCCGTAAGACACTGCACTCCTACTCGGATACTGAGCAGTTAAGTCCCTGTGTGACCACCCAGATTTTCACTTTTAATTTTATTTGGTTTCAGGAAGACTCCATTCTACCAGGTACAATAGCCATCCAAATTTTGGTTTTTATGGTACCTATTAAGACCTTAAGGTAAATACCACAGTGGTTCTTTCTAATGACACACAGCTGATTTACTTCCTGTTTTCAAGTGGAAACCAAAAATTAATTTATTAATGTTAACACTAATTATGTATATTATGTATACATAGCCATTAAATAAGTGTAAGCCACTGCGTGCCAACCTTCACGCGAGCCAAGTGTGTGGCCGTGCGGCCCAAGGCTCTACCTGTCTTGTCTTTGCTCGTTCCTTCCCGAAGTACTAGGTATAGCGCGACATTTAGTATCATGGTGTGACAATTTTAGTTTGGTGCAGCTCTCTTCAGTTCGGCAGGAGCGTGGTGTCAGCGCTGTTTACCCTTCGATATTTATTTCATGGTATGAAAGTGGTTCACAGATCCAGTGTCCAATTGTACAGAAAGAGGCAGTCTGGCGATCTATCATCACTAGACTTTAAAAATGAATGGAAATGACTCTAGAGAGTGATAATAACTATCAGTATATATTATGCAGTCCGTGATCGACTACTTCCGCAAATTTGCTCTGAAACGATACTAAAATACCCTGCAGAAGGAATTTAATGATTTAATTGACAATTACACATCAAAAACTAACACCTATCGATAGACGGGTTTCACTGTTCAATACATCAAAGAGAACTTTGTGCTGAGTTTGTTGGAGTTGCAGTACGTGAAGACGTCGGCGGTATGAATAGTAAAATTTCTGAAGGTGCAAACTTTATTCGTAATCAGTTGCAACTTTTTTCGATAGAACTGAACGAAGAATATAGAGACTTTCGTACTACTCGAAAGTACTTTGGTTCAGTCAACGGCATGCCTGGAACGAATTCTGGATTTAAAACTTGATATTTTGAGTTTATGAAAGAAAAATGTGTGCAAGATCTAAAATTAGAACATACGGATTGGATCCCACACCTCACATTTTAAGTGGACTTGACTGCACACTGACCACAGTAACACACTGCAAGGTGAGAAACAACTTATTTCTGAATTGATGGGGATGCATTTAAAAAGAAAATAGCATTATGAAGGGGATGTATTTTGACGAACACAGTTCAGTTCCCTACGCTCAATCCCATTAACGAAAACGCGAGGTTTGAGGAATTCACTGTTACCTAGAGATAATTACAAGGGTAATTTCGTAAACGTTTTGAGGACAATGACAGCCTTGCATCTGTTTCGGAGAACGTTTGCCGTTTCACTTGAAAGCGCTCCTGTGCACGTGCAGGTGTAACTGAGGTTATTCCTGTTCTAATTATACATCCTTTAATGTTAAAACTGTACAGAACGTCTACACTGATTTCCCCAGGTAGTCATGTAGAGGTTTCAAAAGTGCTATTATATTTCGGTCGGCATATTTCTATGAAAGACCTTTTTCCAATTATGAAACCAAGTAAGTAGCGATTACACGGTAAAGTGTAGCGAATATCTGTGACATTTCCTGCACCTGTACGTATGCCGAAAGTTTGTGTCAGGTAAAAAAAAAGAGGCTATATTATGTCTTCGGTAAGCCAATAATAACTGATTAACAGCGAAAATTTATTTCGTTTGTGATCTATGATGTAGCAAAATATGAAATATAAAACCAAGTTGTGTGCAGTGTGACTGTGTTGCCATTTAAATGTGTCACGTTCGCCGTTTCCCCCCTCTCCCCACCACCGCTGAGACAGAATGGCTTTGCGGTGGGGGAAATAGGCAGCGAGGCTGAGCAATATGGCAGTCGTACCATGCCATGGTCCGTGAACTGAAATCTGTGCCAGCCCTACTGTAAACCGACTCGTTCCACATCATTTCGATGAAAGAATCGTCCTAACGACCTGTGAAAAATATGTCTAACCGACTATTATCCTCCCATAATTCCGAGCTTATGCTCAGTCGCTAATGACTTTAATGTTGCGTTAAACCTTAATGTTATTCCCTTCCTCTTCATACCACGTCCTTGTTAAACTGAACTCTATGATGACACGTTCAACCTTTTTTTTTCTTAAACTCTTTCAAGCACTACAAGCAAACCTGATAAGCAATCAAGGCTTTCATTACTGACTTTTCCTTCGGCGACAAGGCGAGTGATGACCCCGCATAAGGTCAATTACGGGAAGGGGAAGGAAATCGTCCGCCGTGTATTTTTTTAAAGGAATCATTGCCGAGAATGTTAAATGATTTAGGGAAATCGTGGAAAACTTCAGTTTGGATCTTTATATAGAAGGGATGACACCTTCAGTTGCATTTTTAGGTGTTAGTTTATTTGTATTATGTTTCGCAGTTTCATTACCACTTTAGGTTTCTGAAAACATACACCTACGTCATAACTGTGTAGAATGCTGTATCCATAGTTACTTTTACAACTGAACATGCATTCACCCCAGTCAAGCACAACAAATCCAGGAGAAAAGTGTTAAAACCTTATCTATTGGAAGCTGGTAGTACGAAGATTCAATCTCGGTGGATGGACGCGTTTCCAACAGACGTCCTTTCGTAACAGGTTCCCCTGTCTTGCCACTGTGCCATCCGAGACGGTTGGACTTCAGATGTTAGCTGCTCCGAGGTGTTAGTTATTTTGAAATAAAGAGGTGCTACTGAAGCTCATTTGTAGATGCCCACACGCTGAAACGCTCCTTCTGTAATATGATTGGCACTGAATTTTTTCGAATTCATGTTTCACGGTTGTTAATTTTAATTTGAATCTCAGTATGGTGCAGTCTAAGTGTTCTGACATCCTAAGGCCGCGGTGTCTTGTTAAAGAATTTAACTGATGATATCAGAATGGTTACCATTGAGGTATCAGTGTCGTCTTGAAACAACGTTTTAATAATTTAATATTCACCGACAAAATAAAAAATCAGGTGGTAGCGCTCTTTTCTGAAGATAAGTATCCTCAAATGCGAACTGTTAGTTAAGCGTAACTGAGCCGTAGGCGGCTGGCGGTTAGGCCGTTTATTGCTCGTCATCTAGTTTTTGTCGTTCTGTCGCGTCGTTTTTCTTTTAATTCGATCTACCAGCGTCACTAGGTTGCTGGTTTGCTTGCCCGTGTGTGGCAGCAGCATCGCTTATCGATAAAGGCACTGTCGTATTATCTCTGGAGCGACCGCTAGTATTTCTTGGTCGTCGTGTGTCTGGAATCCAGTCGGGACGGAGCGCCAGTGAGGTGAAGAGAGCCAGTACTCGCCGACCCCTCCCAACACACATGCACTCTCGGACGGAAGGAGACTGGAGCGGGAACGAGGCTTGGTTGGTCGTTCGGTCGGTCGTCTCTTCGAGAGACATGTATTTGTTATCTTGACCGTTTTCTGGACCTCGTCAGTTGGTCATCTTGCTGGATGTGGGTCCGTTCCTTCCTTGGGAAGAGATGTCGGTTGGCCAATGGCCAGGTGTTCCCTCTGCAAGGTTGGCTCCTAGCCAGTGTTACTGGGTCGGCTCACTTCCGAAGGGAGTTGGGACGCAGCAGCAGTGAGTTCCGGAAAGCCATGACTCGTCCGACCGTTGCCGACACATAACTTGAGTGGGGACGACCGTTGTTGGTCGTTCGGTCGGCCGTCTCATCGGATCACGTGTATTTGGTCGTCCACCGGTTATCGAAATTCTGCGTGTGTCGACTAGTGATTCGTTCTATTTGTTCCACAATGATTGGTTTTAGGATTGTCGGAGTTCTTGGTGCAAGTGTTTAAGTGGAACCGTGTGTAGCTTCTGTGATTTCAAGTGGCTCTGAGAACTATGGGACTTAGCTCCTGTGCTCAGCAGTCCCCTATAACTTAGAACTACTTAAACGTAACTAACCTAAGGACATCACACACATCCATGCCCGAGGCAGGATTCGAATCTGTGACCGTAGCGGTTCCAGACTTTAGCTCCTAGAACCGCTTGGCCGCTCCGGTCGGCTTCTGTGATTTCCACTGAGCAGTTACGAATGCTGTCTGCGTACTGTAGTAGGCATTCGGTGGGTTGGGACAGAACAGCGAGTGTGTGTTTCCTGGCCGGATTGATGCTGTCCGGCGCGGCGTGTAGTTCGACATCCTTTGGCTTTTGTTTATGTATTTGAGTTGTTATTGTGCCTTGGCTGTATGTAGACACCAATTTTGAAGACGTAGGGCTGCTGGTATCTTCGTCCTCGGCTCTTACTTTCCATTGTCGTGCCGTTGGTCGGTGGAAGGGAATTGATTAGGTTCTTGGTTGGTTCTTCAGCCGTCCCTAGGCCGTGCTGCCTCCGGATTACTTTGTGTTACGCTTGGCTGCCTGTCTCACCTAAACTGTTGTTAGACTTTCTTCCACAGGCCGACACTTGGAACACTTCTGAGGACCACTGTTATGTTGTTTGTGATTGTGGTTTTCTTTTGTGGTAACTACTGTACTAGGCCTTCATCCGTGTATTAATTTTGTCTGTTCTATGTTCGGTATATGGCCTTCAGCAGAACCTTTGGTGAAATATTTTAAGATTAGGTCTTCAGCCGTGTTTTATTTAAAATTCTTGTTTTCTCTTTATTTCGGCCTTCAGCCACGTTTGTTTTGGAATTTGTGGCTTTCAACCGTAATGTATAAATTCCTGTCTGTACGGTTTCTTTTTAATTATCTTGAATTCTTAAAATGGCCAGCAGCCGTACTGTGTAAATGCTTATCTTAAGGTTTGTCTTTTTGGATAATATTTTGGATAATTGTTTGGACATTCAGCCGTTAACATATTTCAAGTGTTATTAAGATGTTTTTCTGTTGTGTTGTGTAAATGCTTGTATTTAAAGGTAGCCTTTTAATATGTTGAAATATTATTGGGCTTTCAGAGGAGGAATTAATTCAAATTTTTGTTAATATGGCTTTTAGCCGAAACTGGAAAATGATTGCCTTTTACGGAATTTCCTTTCTTGATCTGAAATATTATTCGGGCCTTTAGCCGAGAAGATATTTTAGTTCTATTTACGTAAGGCCTTCAGCCGTTTGTCTAAACTCTTGTGCCTTGGAAAAGCAATTATTTAAGGATATTTTAATTTTACTTAAGTAAGGCCTTCAGTCGTTTCTCAAAATCCTTGTGTTTTAAAAGGAATTATTTGAACTTTATTATTGAGAAGTTACTTGGACCCTCAGCCGTGAATTAATCTTTGTTGTTTTAAAGAGAAAACTGAGCATTGGTTTTCGAGGACAAAAGCTTTGTGTTCTTGTGTAACCAACAGTAACTGATCTTGATCCCTTTCCACAACCTTATCCGCTCTGTCCTGAGAAACCAGATTTCAGTAACTGTTACTGTTTTAAATATCAGTTTCAACAAACAAATAACCACAGCCACTTATCTTTGTTTGCCCTAGTTCATATAATTCTTTGAATGATTGAGTTATTTAGATAAGCTTCAGTAAGGTAAACTTCAACCACTAACACTAGATGTAGCTGATTTTTCAGAAAAAATTATTTATAAATCGTTTGTATACTGTTAATTTAAAAAAAAACTCCACCTAATAAACGAGACATAATTCTCCTGAACACTTGGTGGCAAATTCTGGAAAAGTAATTGATTGGAGTTATTTGTGTATTGTAATCAATAATGAGTGGAAGAAACTCTTCTCTTTTAGACCGGCGATCTAAATTACAAAGGTTTTCACAAAATCGCATTCAGCTCTTCGTTTTTTTTGTGAAGTATGGTTGTCGACTGTCACGTACAGCAATTCACTACAGCTAAAACTCAGAAACATTTTAAATGTAAGAAAACGAATATAAACCAGTTCCATATATCACAGAATTGATTATCAAAACGTAAACATCTGAAGGAAAAAAGCCACTATAGCCATTGACTTCCATCACCGTTCGATGGTAGGAAACAACGTAAATGTTTTATGTAGAGAAACTTAGTTACAATAAACAAATTCAATTTGAAGTCTACAGGTTTGTCCAGCTGAATAAGACCAAGATGCATTCTGGCAAAAGATTTTCAGCTCTCTTCAAGCGCCGATATACATGAATAAATTTACTTCCAGTATTCTAAATGTGCGACTTTTGAGAGGGCGGAAGTAGAGATGATTCAGTGTTAGGAGGCACTCTCCCATTGCACTCCTTGCAATTCTTCCTTGGAAGGATGGTGACGATCCGTTGCCGGGGTAGGCGTAGTGAAAGAAGATTCAGAATTAGTTATTTATTTCCGTAAGTTACATTCAGTATGTTGACTCATGTTCAGTTCACATCGGCTGTCGTTTCTCGTCCAGGATTCGCATCGTAAGCAGCCTTCAGCCCGCTCAAGGCAGCTGACACCGCATTCACCTTTCTTGGCCGGCTGTTGCTATGGCAATTTGCCGCCTGCGGTGGCTCCGGCAATTACCGTACCGCAATGCCGCGCCAGTGAATGAAGGCGGCGTGTGTGTTGGACTCCCACACGACGTTTGGGAGATGCTCTGTTCCTTCCCGCTCCCCGCCGTTATTCTTCATCTCTTGAATCGCAATGACGGCTCCCATGTAGCCGTGTAATACGACGATTTTGACCTGTTCAGGAAAGCCTTGGTCAGGGAAGCTGGTGTCCTGACCCGAGACGACACCGAAGACCCCCGGATCCACCCATCTATGACAGTGGCAGGCTGTGGTGTTGAACTCTGCGACTGGTGATTATGACGAGGTATCCATCTCTCCTAGTAAAGTAGCGTGCGGGAAATCTACAGCAGGCTAGCGGCAGATGCCAATTTACTACAGTCAGGGACACGAGTTCGTACGTTATGTATACCGTCAGTTCGCCAGTCTGTCTGCTCAACTGCCTTACGGGTGAAAATTCTCGTATATTAGTGAAGTAGTGGCCAATTTTTACCCAACGTCACTGGTCACAATGGCGTGACCCTTCCACGAAGGCATCAGCGGTTCTCACTCGGTCATCCTTGCCTAAGAAGTTTATTATATATAGGATAGGTTCGTAAAAGCTGTTGGTACGAGATATTGCCATAACAACAGCGTTTCTTTCCTCATGTAACGAAGATTACGTGTTGCTAGTTGCTTGCGCCCACCACATTTCTGCTGAGATTCACTGTATAGCTCGCCAGAAGCGCCGATGTTGTGCTTTCCCCTGACGCAGCCACAATGGTGAAATGTGACTCTTCACACCTGCCTCTTGTTGACATCGTCGTAATGTAAGCGAGATAGCTTTTCTCTGGTATTTTGGAAAAGTTAACCTTTGCTGCACTATACAAGGTTGTCATGCAACAGTATGGTTCGTTAACATCGGACGTGGTGACATCGAATTATATGTAGTGAAAAGTCCCCTTAGAACAATTATACAAGACTGGTCTTATGTGAAAAGTCCTCTTTGAACAATTATACACGAATGTGCTTAAACTGACACACAATAGTTTTTAGCGCAACGCAATCTGACTTTCAATAATCCCTACAAGAGAATGGCCCTGACTAACATTAACCTATATGTTTCACCAATCACTTACCTCACAAAAATCTTCGTTACTCGAACTACTGCAATACAGCGAGCGCCACTACTGCCAGCTAACTAAACGATTCAAACTACGGAAGCCACTAACTACTGATAGGCACAGTTAGCAAATGAAAGATTTTAGTAGAGGAAAAACAATGTATTTACCTTTATAGTCATAATATATGTATCAGTTCATGACATCCAGTCTTACAAATTTCAAAACTCCGCCATCTCTCTCCCCACATCCACCACTGCTGGCGGCTGACCTCCAACTGCGCAACACTACGCGCCGCTAACAGCCAGCTGCCGCTGCCCAACACTACAATGGCAGACAACAATGCAAACCAGCCACAGACTGCACACAGCACAGCCAGCGATTTTCATACAGAGCGCTACGTGGCGTTACCAATAAGAAAACCTAAACAGCCTACTTACATAGCCCCCATGCTCCCCACAAAAAAAAAAAATTACAAATTGTTTTGGGCACTGGCCAATAATGATTTGATAAAATTTTTCATAATGACAATAACAAAGATATCAAATGCACACACTTATTGATACAATGTTGGTCAGAAGCTAAAATTTTCTCACAGTCCATAAAGACAGTCATGATCATTCATCAAAGTAAAATTGCAGTGTTTTTCTCAAAGTCTGAGTAGTAAAAGAAAATGCACATGGAAATAGTGTATTTCCATGCAGTCTTGAAGAAGTAGTGTTGTCCTTCCAATGGAAAGACAATGCTGACTCTTGATATGCAGACAGGTAATGGGCCACAACAGAGCAAACCCACAGCAGAGTCAGTCGAAGTTTTAAAGAATATTGGTACGTAGGTCGTCACAGAGTAGACCCATTGTAGTCCTGGTACAGATTACGGTATTGGTGGGCCACCAGAGGTGCAGACCCATTGCAGTCCTTGTAGAAATAATGGTATTGGTGGGTCATCAAAGGTGTAGACCCACTGTAGTCCTTGTAGAGATGGCCAGCTGCCATCTGTTTGACTGTGCAGGCGCACAATCACCATTGAAGAGTCTTGCGGATAATATAGCAAGTCCATAACCACCACTTGTGCACTCACAAAAATTGTTTTTGAAATGTCCTTACAACCAGCAAAGCTGTTATCCAGTCCCTTACTGAATTATTAACACACGTGCAAACACTATCAGTCCCTACTTCTCACATATTGTCCATATACAATGACCAACAGAAACGTGTGCCGCGAAATGTAATTTACAAGTTACTTAATTTGATGAACTGGTGTCAATTACAATTTTATAACATAAAAATGCAATAACAAACGTACAAAATATATCATTAAAGAGCAAAACAATACAGATAACATTTGTAGTAGTACAGGCTTTACAAAAGAATCGAAATAGCAAATACATCAGTGTTACAAAAATTAGACCATAACTACATACATAAAAGATCAGAATAACTTTTGAAACATCAACTTCACACATGAGCATTAGAACAAAACAGAATAAATAATGTGTAAACATCTTTACTAAGTAAGTAACATGTTATTAATGCAAATTATATTCGAGGATAACAGTATTCCTCATCACAGTGAATGTAGCTTAGTATTAGAAGAGAAAAGATTCTATGAACAGTACACAGACAGGAAGAAAACAAATACGCAAGGGTACACAAACCCATAGTGGGATAACACAAGAGGAAAGGGCAGGATTTGTTTTCAGTGTTACATTTTGTACTGCAGTTCAACCCAAAACTTCATTCTGTAGATCTTTCGTCGTATCTCAACATTTGTTTCATCAAAAAAAAAAAAAAACCTATCCAATCATGCTTTCTGTATTCTGTTAACATCCTCTTTCAAAAATAGGTTTTCTCCACTGTACACTACTTTTTTGGCCAAATCATTTTCATATAGCTTCTCAATGCTTTTCTTCCAATTTATCATAGTTAGTTTCTTAAGCTAACTTAAAATCTACTGGGATCATATGCTAACCTAAGGGACAAGGCAATGCAGCAGCACAAAACAAATTAACACAAACAACAATGAAAAAATGGAAGTTGTCAAAGCAAGCAGCAATATTAAAACTAATATAAGGCAATGCGCAGCCAACAAGAAAAATAAATCCGTAGTAAAACTGGCTTAACAGAGTAATACAAAGTCGAATTCAGTAACATTATGCCTGGCACACAGCAGCAGCAAATGCAATAGCTTATAACTAAACATGACAAAGCTCAAGCAGAAAAAATAGTATACTAAAGACAATAATGCAGATAACGGAAATGTATATTCACATCTTAATGTCTATGTAATTAAAATGGTGCACCACTACTTATTAAATGAAATAAATTACCAAGTACTTGAAAAGATAATTACGTATGTAGTTCCTGTTAAGGGCAATGTCTTTTTGTGCTCCCTCATTTTTTTGGAAGTATATCACGAAGTTATTCTTTACTGGGTCTGTAGGCATAAAATATTTATATTAGTACATCTATAAAATTTTACTTTAACCAATGCTGCAGGGCAGCTAGAAACTAGATATTAAACAAAATGAGTAATCTCTCAGCTAGAAAGACAATAGATATAAAATGTTTCTCATCATTTCATTTCAGTAAATATAATAAATTAAGAGCTTCACAGTGTAATTATATGTTTTCAAGCTTGGGCGTGTCGTATTTCCGATGCTTTCTACAAAGGAATGTCAATAGCGAGATTAATGGCCTCCTTTTTCTCCACCTGTGCCTCTGAAAGGCACACACTAATGACTTTTTCTCAAGGCGGCTAGCGCACCTGGCCGCTCACAACGCATTACGTCACAGTCACTTACCCTTCTTACTGAAAAATTTACGACAGCAGTTTCCGCTACAGTGACAGTCTCTTATAAAAATATTTTCACAGGTTGACAATTTGCGTTATAAATGTGTAGAAAATAAAATCCTATAAATATAACAGTGTCCAAAAAATTTTCGACAGCATTGTAATACCTTCACGCATATACATACATTTCATAACTCTTAAAGTACGATTCTTGGTTTCCAACAACCTTTTTCACAAACCAGAGTCCCTAATCTCTACTCACTATTTCTTACCTTATTCGTCGACACTTCTTCAATATTTCATCATAACAGATACGTAGCATAATCAAATTCCTCATATAGCATCAGCTTATTGATCATAAACATACCGCAACACCGTAATACACATCGTCATCATAACATCATAAAACCTCAGCCAAATCTCAAAATAGTTGGAGCTTCCTCCAATAATTTCAAAATCAAAAAAAAAAAATTCTCTGCTCATGTCAAAAGTGTCATCTACCTCAAACGTACTTTAAAAATCATGATCCCATACCAAATACGTCATTCAAAGCTCTCATAGTATCACAATGGTTCTGGAAAAATATGAACAGTTCACAAAGTACAGACAAAATTGAAATTTCATAAGTGTGAAATTATCCAACTGTGTAATTGCGTAAACATGTGTCACTGACAAAATAAAAAAATGTTTGTCTCTCAGTTAAATGATCAGATAGCTGTGTAATTTATGTGTTAGAGAAATATGGTACCGATGTGTAAAGTTGTATAAGCAAATACCATATTAGCTAGGGCTCCTTGTGCTTGCCAAACACATGGTACACAAAGTAGACGTGTACCCCCCTGAGGATTAATGTAATTATATCCTCAGGTGTTACAGATTACAGCAATGGAATGAAATGTGTCACAGAAAACCTTTGTATCATTGTATTTCAATATCTTTAAAAATAAATATTTTAAGTACAAAATTAGGCACTCAAATACGCGTACTGTAGCGCTAAACTGTGCGTCGTATTGTTGTAAATTGTCACTCATTAGTAGCGTCGTGATAAGATCATGTAGCTGTCACATAAACTAAGCACTGAGTCATCCGGTATCTCACAGAAAGTACTTTAAATCCAGAATTTATTTTCAAGTAAACCAAAGTGTTGCATTAAAGTCTCATTAGCAGTACTGGTAGCTGTTCTAAGTATGTCAGCCTTATAGTCGTTATGTAATCGTGCAACTAACAAGCAAGAATGTACACGCACAATAACACTGTGACGTCTGTTCACTATAACAATGCATTCGTAATTTCTGTTTCAATAAGTTCTCTTGGTCCTAGACTGGATATTTAACTACAAACATTGTTGCATGTTAACAGTTTCTAAGTCTGACAAAGTATACTAGTGACGTGATGTGAACAGCTTTATGGCAAAGACAAAGTTAAAAAGCACATTATCTTTCAACAAACGGTTTTACATGTGAAATGTGGTGTAAACCTTTACTCTTCCTAGTACGCAGAGTTTCATCTTAAACGCAATTATCATGTGGTATACGTTGGTAAAGAATACTGGAAATTTTCTCAAAGTTAGCGTCTATGTTATTTTTCTCTGAGCCAGCCGGCGCACGCGGCTGCCTGCGGTGCGAGTCATTGTCTGTCTCTTTGTTGGCACGCGTCGTTATTGGGATTAGGAGACCTAACTTCTACAAAGTGACCTTGACGAGAAGGCCCTGACCTGTTTGAAGCTCGCCAGTTCTGATGGAATTCAGCTCTGTCGTTTTGTCGGTAGTTTACATAGTTTCTTGTTTGTCGGTCATGTGGTGGAGAATTTCTCCGGGAATCCTAACTGCGCGCTGAACTGTTGCGTCTGAAGTTATTCCGTCTCCCTTGATAATAATTATTTTGGTTCCCGTATTTTCTGTTTTTCTGAGTGTCTCTGTGATATTCATTACCGCAGAGAGGTGATCTTTCCTTGTAATAATTACTACTCTGCCAACGGTTGTCATACGGGTGGTGTCTGTTTTGGTCATGATTTACGTTCTACGAATAGCCTTGTTGTATATTATTTCTGTCATCGCGGAATTGTGACAGGTGTGACCTGTAATTGTTGTGCTCCTGTTTTCGCGTTCCGCGATTGTCAGTGTCAATTTCCAGCTCTTGTAAGAGTCCCTGAAAAGCTTCAATGTCGTCTTTGCAACGCCCTGCCAAAATAATATTCCTTAAATGTTCAGGCAATTTCATTATGCAAATGCAAATGAGTTCTGAAGGGCTATATGGGTTTGAAAGATATTGGTTCTTATGCAACATGTCTTCAAAATATTTGACAAGACTGGAAAATTCAGATTGTTCAAAGTGTTTCATCATCATTATGCTATGTTTTACTCGGTCTTGTGTAGCTTGATACCAATATGCTGAGAGGAAAGCATGATAAAATTCTCCTTCACTGTGGCAATCGTGAATGACCGATCGCATTCTTACAGCTGGTTCATTCTCTAAGTAGCCACACATAAATTCTAATCTGTGCTCTAGTGACCAGTTGGGAGGAAAACAATGAGAGAATTGATGGAGCCACGCTTGTGGATGAAAGTCGTTGCCAGAATTCTTAAATGTTTTGAATTTACGTGTAGTAATGAACAGCTTATAGTCAAAATCATCGTCTCGGCGGGTAGCATATCGGTCATTGTTACGTCGTGTCGGCGGTTCCATCTCAGAATTCGGTGTACCTTGCCAATTTCTTTCATAATTTCCGAAGTGCCCTGTGTTATTATTTTGTGGCTGTTCCGTATTTCTATGTCCCTCTTCCAGTATTGGAGCGCGAGTGTCCTCTGAAATAGGTAATTGTTGTATTACCTGTGTCAGCTGATCTTGTACTTCCCGGATTTCTCTTTGGTGTTGCGTACTAATTTGATTCAGACTTTGTTTGAATTTCCTAATTTGTTCGCACTCTTCTGTGTCATTAAAGACTACCGGTTTTGTGTCATTCAAATTATCATGTACCTTCGTAGATAAATTAGTGAACTGATCCGAAAGTTCGGCTACTTTCTCCGATAGTGAACACATTTCCTCAGTGTGTTTTTCTGAACCAAGTTTCAGAGTGTCCATTTGTGTTGAAATCGAATCTACTGTGTCCTTGAAGTTTTCCTGAGTTCTTGCAAGTTGCGTAACCGAATCGGTGCATGCAACTGAGTCCATTTTAGCTTGCAAGGTGTCGTGATTTTCACGAACAACAGTTTGCAATTCTTTTATGGCTGCTTCGTGATTCTGTAATGAGTTTTCATACCTCGAAAAAATAGGTTGAAAATGCTCACAAATTTGTGTTTTTACGTCATTACAGATTTTTTGACATTTCGATTCAATGTTGTGTAACTCAGTAGTTAAATCTTCACGTGTTTGTTCAAGTGTGGTGTCTAACTTCCGAAGATTATGTTCCATTGTGTCCAACTGTTGCTGTGTTTGTCTCTGATTTTGTTCCATTGTGTCTAACTTTTAAAGATTATGTTCCATTGTGTCCAACTGTTGCTGTGTTTGTCTCTGATTTTGTTCCATTGTGTCTAACTTTTGAAGATTATGTTCCATTGTGTCCAACTGTTGCTGTGTTTGTCTCTGATTTTGTTCCATTGTGTCTAACTTTTGAAGATTTTGTTCCATTGTGTCTAACTGTTGCTGTGTTTGTCTCTGGTTTTGTTTCATTTGTTGCATTAATTGCAATAATAATATATTAGTGTCTGGAATCTGATCATCTATGCTTTTCGGCAGTGCATTTGCACCGGCAACATTCACAGTTTGACAAGCAGAAAATGTGTCTCGGCATATTTGAGAAAAAGGTGAGGACGCAAAACCTGAATGTACAGTATTTGCAAGATTGTGTCCTGTCATATCGGATTCCTGACGCGAGCTGTTGCCGACCAATCGATCGCTAGTGCTTCCCTGTTCACTAATTTTTTGGCTAAACATGGGATCGAAACTATCTTCAGACCCACCAAGAAGATTAAGGAATATTTAAGAACTGCAAAAGACGCACGACACCCCCTAGCAACACCTGGGGTATACAAAATTCCATGCAGTTGTGGACAAGTATACGTTGGAACAACAAAAAGAAGTGTAAACACCCGCTTAGCCGAACATAAGAGAAACTGTCGCTTAGGACACATCGAAAAATCGGCCGTAGCTGAGCATGTTTTTCGAGATGGGAACCACGAAATTAAATTTAATGAGACTAGCGTTCTAGCACGAACATCCCATTATCATGCACGCATGTATAGGGAAGCAATAGAGATCCACAAACACCACAACAATTTTAATAGAAAAGAGGAAGTTTTAAAATTGGACAAAATATGGATGTCGACGTTGCGCAAGAAGAATGACAATCGATTACTCTTAATCGAGAATAATGACGCCTCCAAAGATAGGCATACTGTCGGCATCACGTGACGAATGGTGGTGCCCTCTATGCGCTCTATAAATGCGAGAGTACCTGGAGCCTCAGTGGCAGTAGCCGGACGACGTCGGAAGATGTCTCCCGCAGCTGGAGACGAAACGTCAGGTGGAAATTTTATACATCGACCACGGCCTCTCAGCCCGGAAGTTTTAACTGAAGACTATTCCGGCCGTGAAAGCCTGCACTGTATGATTAACCTATATGTTTCACAAATCACTTACCTCACAAAAATCTTCGTTACTCGAACTACTGCAATACAGCGAGCGCCACTACTGCCAGCTAACTGACAGATTCAAACTACGGAAGTCACTAACTACTGATATGCACAGTTAGCAAATGAAAGATTTTAGTAGAGGAAAAACAATGTATTTACCTTTATAGTCATAATATATGTATCAGTTCATGACATCCAGTCTTACAAATTTCAAAACTCCGCCATCTCTCTCCCCACATCCACCACTGTTGGCGGCTGACCTTCAACTGCCCAACGCTACGCGCCGCTAACAGCCAGCTGCCGCTGCCCAACACTACAATGGCAGACAACAATGCAAACCAGCCACAGACTGCACACAGCACAGCCAGCGATTTTCATACAGAGCGCTACGTGGCGTTACCAATAAGAAAACCTAAACAGCCTACTTACAGTAGTTCTGACACTTTCTGGGTAATTAAGATGTATCATTCACAGTGAGTATTTACTATACTGTATACTTGAGGCTGGTGCTCTGCAAGTAAAGTTGTCATTCTACATTTATCACCTGTCAGTTCATTATATATAAACTACATTACTGCGCATTAAAATTGCTACACCACGAAGATGATGCTCTACAGACGCGAAATTTAACTGACAGGAAGAAGATGCAGTGATGTGTAAATGATTAGCTTTTCAGAGCAATCACACAAGTTTGGCACCGGTGGTGACACCTACAACGTGCTGACATGAGGAAAAGTTTCCAACCGATTTTTCATACACAAACAGTAGTTGACCGGCGTTGCCTGGAGAAATGTTGTTGTGATGCTTAGGGTATGAAGGAGAAATGCGTACCATCACGTTTCCGACTTTGATAAAGGGCAGATTGTAGCCTATAGCGACTGCGGTTTATCGTATCGCGACAATGCTGCTCTCGTTGGTCGAGATCCAATGACTGTTAGCAGAATATGGAATCGGTGGGTTCAGGAGGGTAATACCCAGCGCCCTCGTATCACTAGCAGTCAAGATTATAGGCATCTTATCCGCATGGTTGTAACGAATCATGCAGCCACGTCTCGGTCCCTGAGTCAACAGATGAGGACGTTTGCAAGACAACAACCATCTCCACGAACAGTTCGACGACGTTTGCAGCAGCATGGACTATCAGCTCGGAGACCATGGCTGCAGTTACCCTTTACGCTGCATCACAGACAGGAACGCCTGCGATGGTGTACTCAACGACCAACCTGGGTGCACGAATGACAAAACGTCATTTTTTCAGATGGAATACAGGTCCTGTTTACAGCACCATGATGGTGGCATCCTTGTTTAGCGACATCGCGGTGAACGCACATTGGAAGCGTGTATTCATCATCAACAAACTGGCTTATTACCCGGCGTGATGGTATTGGATGCCATTGGTTACACGTCTCGGTCACCTCTCTTTCACATTGACGGCGCTTTTAACAGTGGACGTTACATTTCAGATGTGTTACGACCCTTGGCTCTACCCTTTATTCGATCCCTGCGAAACCCTACATTTCAGCAGGATAATGCACGACCGTAAGTTGCAGGTCGTGTACGGTCTTTCTGGATACAGAAAATGTTCGACTGCTGCCCTGGCCAGCACATTCTCCAGATCTCTCAGCAATTGAAAACGTCTGGTCAATGGTGGCCGAGCAACTGGCTCGTCACAATACGCCAGTCACTACTCTTGATGAACTGTGGTATCGTGTTGAAGCTGCATGGGTATCTGTACCTGTACACGCCATCCTATCTCTGTTTGACTCAATGCCCAGGCTTATTAAAAAGTCCAGAAGCATGTGTATCATGTCTGAGATCAGTAACTCTGATAATAAAATTAAAGCAATTTGGAATATTATTGAAAGGGAAACAGGGCAACCAAGAGCAGAGGAAGACTTTAGTGCAATAAAACTGAATGACAAGTGCACTAACAAACAATCAGAAATTGAAAATATTTTGAATAATCATTTTTTAAATGTTGTGGAGAAAATAGGATCTAGATCTTCACTAGAAGAGGCAAGGCTATTAATAGAAGAGGCCATACCTGCACAGTTTGAAACAACTGTAATTCCACCAACCTCTCCCTCTGAAATCAGTAAAATAATAAACTCACTGAAAAGTAAAAGCTCTTACGGAATTGATGGCATTTCCAGCAAAAACTTAAAGCTTGTTCCCCACAGATAAGTAGGATTCTCAGCCACGTCTGTAATAGCTCTTTGGAGCAGGGTGTTTTCCCTGATAGACTGAAATATGCCATTGTAAAACCATTGCATAAAAAGGGGGATACGTCAGATGTCAACAACTACCGCCCAATCTCTCTTCTGACAGCTCTATCAAAAATTTTTGAGAAAGTAATGTATTCAAGAGTAGCCTCCCATATTTGTAAAAATAAAGTACTAACAAAATGTCAGTTTGGTTTTCAGAAAGGCTTTTCAACAGAAAATGCTATATATGCTTTCACTGATCAAATATTAAATGCTCTGAATAACCGGAGATCACCCATTGGTATTTTTTGTGATCTCTCAAAGGCCTTTGATTGTGTAAATCATGGAATTTTTTTAGATAAGCTAAATCATTATGGTTTGAGTGGGGCAGTGCACAAAGGGTTTAATTCATACTTAACTGGAAGAATGCAGAAAGTTGAAATAAGCCGTTCGTGTACTGTTAAAACAACAGCTGATTCCTCAAACTGGGGTGCTATCAAGCACGGGGTCCCACAGGGTTCAGTCTTAGGTCCTTTACTGTTCTTGATATACATTAATGACTTACCATTCCACATTGATGAAGATGCAAAGTTAGTTCTTTTTGCTGATGATACAAGTATAGTAATAACATCCAAAAACCAAGAACTAAGTGATGTAATTGTAAATGATGTTTTTCACAAAATTATTAAGTGGTTCTCAGCAAACGGACTCTCTTTAAATTTTGATAAAACACAGTATATACAGTTCCATACAGTAAATGGCACAACTCCAGTAATAAATATAGAATTTGAACAGAAGTCTGTAGCTAAGGTAGAATTTTCAAAATTTTTAGGTGTGTCCATTGATGAGAGGTTAAACTGGAAGCAACACATTAATGGTCTGCTGAAACGTCTGAGTTCAGCTACGTATGCTATTAGGGTTATTGCAAATTTTGGTGATAAGAATCTCAGTAAATTAGCTTACTATGCCTACTTTCACTCACTGCTTTCGTATGGCATCATATTCTGGGGTAATTCATCATTGAGTAGAAAAGTATTCATTGCAGAAAAACGTGTAATCAGAATAATTGCTGGAGCCCACCCACGGTCATCCTGCAGACATCTATTTAAGGATCTAGGGATCCTCACAGTAACCTCACAGTATATATATTCCCTTATGAAATTTGTTGATAATAATCCAACCCAATTCAAAAGTAATAGCAGTGTGCATACCTATAACACCAGGAGAAAGGATGATCTTCACTATGCAGGGTTAAATCTGACTTTGGCACAGAAAGGGGTAAATTATGCTGCCACAAAAGTCTTTGGGCACCTATCAAACAGCATCAAAAGCCTGACAGATAGCCAACTAACATTTAAAAATAAATTAAAAGAATTTCTAGATGACAACTCCTTCTACTCATTGGCTGAATTTTTAGGTATAAACTAAGTAAAAAAAAAAAAGCTTTATCTTTAGTGTCATGCAATATTTTGTGTAAGGTAATTTCTTGTACAGACATCTTTTATTAACCTGACACGTTCCACATCATTACGAAGTGTCGTATTCATGATCTATGGAACAAGTATTAATCTAATCTAATCTAATCAAGGCCGTTATTACGGCCAGAGGTGGTTGTTCTGGGTACTGATTTCTCAGGATTTATGCACACAAAATGAGTGAAAATATAATCACATGTCAGTTCTAGTATAATATTTTTGTGCAATGAATACCCGTTTATCATCTGCATTTCTTCTTGGTGTAGCAATTTTAATGGCCAGTAGTACATATACACACTATTTTAACCATGTGATTGCTTTTTCTGTTCTGCAATGTGACCAAATGTTGATTGTGGACCACAACCTGCTTAACAGCGTTTTCGTTCACCATTAGGACGCAATGCAGCTGTTATTCTGTTTGACATGGTCTCGACAGGTCCTTGGTAGTTCTTCGGCAGGTATACGGTATCAGACGTTACAAACAGTTCATGCAGTTCCCGTAAATAACGGGCCGGTCATGCATGGGAACAGAGCTGAAGCCAAGTAGCGACCCATATGTGACTTAGGATTCAGGTTTGACGAATTTTGTGGGGAAGATTTCAGCTTCAGTTCATTATCATGGTCTTAGAGTCACTGCAGTACGATTGTGGCACTGTGAGACGAACAGTTATGCTGTTGGAAAATGCCTTCAACGTCAGGAAAGGTTTCAAGCATGGAACGATATGGATAGTCCACAGTAACGTTCACTTAGTACAAAGCCGTCACGGACCTTTGTTTAGTAGCACGGGTCTAACGGAAGCCCATGTGAATATCTCCCAAATATAATACTCTGCTCATCGGAAAATGTGTGTCGCGTTGTGCATGTTCGAGGAACTATTCCCCTGGATGACGGCGTATCCGAGCACAGCCATCGGCCTGTTGTAGAAGAGAAAGTGTTTCATCCACGATAAAAGTTTCCCATGATCCGGTACATTTCAATATTTCGTTCCCACTGGTACTGTAACACGATATCGCCAATATCGGATCAAGTCTGGGTCGTTTGTTGCGCGGTCCCTCGCTCAGCAATGTGCTCCGAACGGTGTGCTCTGAAACACTTGTGCTGCACCAGCATCGTAATGTGTAGTCCGATCTGTCACACGCCGCTGCATATCCTGCTTTACACAGCGGACAATTCTGCCTCTTGCACATTCTGTAATGAGACATGGACGTCCAACTCCTTATCACCTGCTCTTGCTGCGCGACCGCTACGGTCGCAGGTGCGAATCCTCCCTCGAACATGGATTTGTGTGATGTCCTTAGGTTAGTTAGTTTTAAGTACATGGTGATTCAAAAAGAATACCACAACTTTAGGAATTTAAAACTCTGTAACGACAAAAGGCAGAGGTAAGCACTATATGTCGGCGAATTAAGAGAGCTATAAAGTTTCATTTAGTTGTACATTTGTTCGCTTGAGGCGCTGTTGACTAGGCGTTAGCGTCAGTTGATGCTAAGATGGCGACCGCTCAACAGAAAGCTTTTTGTGTTATTGAGTACGGCAGAAGTGAATCGACGACAGTTGTTCAGCGTGCATTTCGAACGAAGTATGGTGTTAAACTTCCTGATAGGTGGTGTATTAAACGTTGGTATAAACAGTTTACAGAGAATGGGTGTTTGTGCAAAGGGAAAAGTTCTGGACGGCAGAGAACGAGTGATGAAAATGTAGCACGCATCCAGCAAGCATTTGTTCGCAGCCCAGGAAAATCGACTCGCATAGCTAGCAGAGAGCTGCAAATTCCACAGTCAACTGTATGGATAGTCCTACAAAAAAGGTTAGTTATGAAACCTTATCGTCTGAAATTGGTTCAAGCATTGTCTGCAGCTGATAAGATTAAAAGAATCGATTTCTGTGATTTTATCCTTGCTCAAATGGAAACAGATGAATCTTTCGTTTCAAAGATTGTGTTTAGTGATGAAGCAACTTTCCAGGCTAATGGGAAAGTCAACCGTCACAATGTCTGTACATGGGGCACTGAGAATCCGCGGGAAAAACTCAGTATGAACGTGACTCGCCTAAGGTGAACGTTTTCTGTGCTACTTTAGCCAATAAAGTTTTTAGTCCCTTTTTCTTCAAAGGTGCTACTGTAACTGGACTACAGTATCTGGAGATGTTAGAGAATTTGCTGTTCCCTCAGCTCGAACAAGAAGCACAACAATTCATATTTCAGCAGGATGGAGCGCCACCACATTGGCACTTATCTGTCCGTAACTATCTGAACGTCAACTACCCGAGGCGATGGATCGGCCGCCAAGCAGCCCGTGACAGAGCACTTCATCAATGGCCTCCAAGAAGCCCTGATCTTACCCCCTGCGATTTTTTCTTATGGACATATGTTAAGGATATGGTGTTTCGGCCACCTCTCCCAGCCACCATTGATGATTTGAAACGAGAAATAACAGCAACTATCCAAACTGTTACGCCTGATACGCTACAGAGAGTGTGGAACGAGTTGGAGTATCGGGTTGATATTGCTCGAGTGTCTGGAGGGGGCCATATTGAACATCTGTGAACTTGTTTTTGAGTGAAAAAAAAACCTTTTTAAATACTCCTTGTAATGATGTATAAGAGAAGGTTATATTATGTTTCTTTCATTAAATACACATTTTTAAAGTTGTGGTATTCTTTTTGAATCAGCGTGTATATCTAAGATCTAGGGGACTGATGACCTCAGTTGTTAAGTCCCATAGTGCTCAGAGCCATTTTAACCACTTTTCAACCTGTTCTTGGTTTCACGGTCCTTCATCCACTTTTTACAGATACTCACTGCCATTACAAGCGAACAGCAGACCAGCTGCGCCTTTCCGCTGATGCTCGTTCCCAGGCCTCAGGCCACAACAAATTGCTCTTGGAGTTAGGTCTGGTGATCGGGGAGCGTAATTCATGAAACAGCTGTCCCCTTCCGTAGCATGGCCAATCAATCCTTGCGGTAGCTCCGTGCTCACGTCAATTGTTTTCCCAATGGACCCGGATGGTGGCTCGAATGATTTTTTCACATTTTTTGTCTCGCAGTTTCAATAAAATGCCACCAGAGATGCTGATTTTAGTAAACTGGTACGTGGTTGTTGCTCTATCGCGTTCTCAGTTTGTTCTGCTTTGCAGGTACGGGCTTTGAAGCTCTTCCTGCACCGCGAGTAAGGTCCCGCGCTATAGAAGTGGATTTGGGGAATTCTTGTAAATCACGCGCAGCTATCGGAGGAAGGCAGTAGTTCAGAGACTGATAACCACACTGAATAAGAGGGGAGGGCGATGTTGATATTTTGAAAACGATTCTGCGACGAGGTTTACAACACCGCTCGCAGACTAGAAGGCATTGCCCGGTCGGCAGTGTATACAAATGTGAAGTAATCAGGGCAGGACAGTGCACAGACGTGCTGTAAAAAGGACCATACATTGCAGTTACGACAGCGCCTAGTGACGTGTTTGTAGGGGCCGAAACGGGCTGAGGAAAAGCTGACGTTGTAATTATCAGCGAGGACTGCACCTGTCTCCTCCAGAGGAGCTTCGTCAGAGGCGTAGGGAAAAGGCGTATGAATAAGCGGCTCCGGAGGCTCAAAGCAGGCAGTCGTATCGCCATTTCGACGGCGTCTAGAACAGGAGACCATTACGACTGTTTAAGCTGAGGGCCAGACACGACGACTTTCTGGTGATGGATATCGGCTGCCCACCTGCCCGGTGAAGCAACCAGGAACCTCCAGCTGTAGGGAGACGTCATTGCTGTGGCGGGACGCATCGCTCCTTGGAGTACACAGGCGCGAGGAAGGCTGCCAATCTCTGCTTTCTGGGTACCATTGTCCTGCGACTGCAAGCTGCCTCCCGCAAGGGCTGGGCTGCGAAGCGAACCGCGGCCTCCCGGGCACTGAGCGTGCTGCTCTGGGCTGACGGCCGGACCTGCTGAGGCTCATTGCAAAGACGGCGTTCAACTGCTTTCCTTCGGCACTCTAGAGGGCCTCCGAGTCGCACTTCCAGTGGTCAGCCGTGTCCCGGGTCACACGCGCAATCAACGCACGCGGCTGCCACTTCAGACCCTTTTACAGGATCGACTTTCTTGTCTCTGTTGACTACTCCAGACGAGTGCGTCTAGCACAGCGCCCCTGGCGTTTTGTTCCCGGCTGACTCTTGTCTGCTTTGAGTGGTCAGTTTCATGTACACATCAGCGCCAAAATTACCAGTATTGTGATGCTGTCTGCGATCCAGGTTCGCCTTTGAGTAGTGAAAGTGAGGTTATCAGGGACTATCCTTTTTCGAAAAATTCGAAATACAGTAAGAAAATGTCGAAACAATGACTATAGAGTTTATTATTGGCCGAAGTAGAATTCATAATGCAAGTTCTAGTCAAATGTTGTGTGATAAATTGTTCACATTCCTGATGACTGAAAGTCTAGAAGTATCGTCGAAACGTTCAGAACACATACCTTTATTTGCTCGAGAAAATATATACAGGGAGTACCTAAAGTCCGCATCTCATACATATTGAATTTTGAGGAGAAACTGTGAAAGTTTTTTACAAACATTCGATACGTGAACCATGATTAATGACCTGGAAGACGTCAATATGATAATCGAATTCTTGCCATACCCGTCCCAGCATGGCATCTTCGTCTTTCGACTGTGGCATTCGCTTCCCGCAGCTGTGCTACATCACACATACACCACATGTATGTGTGTCCCCACAGAAAAAAGTCACACGGTGTTAGACCTGGTAATCGGGGAGGCCATTTCATGAAACAGTCGTCCCCTTCTGTAGCACGGCCAATCCATCGATGCGGCTGCTCCGTCTTCACGTACCGAACTACGCTGTGGGTTATACACGAAAAAATCTTTCAGGGTCTCTCTTCAAAGTGACATATGTATGATATCCGTACAACGTTTGGTTCTTGTGCAATAAATAATTGAAAGTGTTCCCGGACTTTATGTACAACCTGTACTTGCAAACACATCAGACGATATGTAGAACACAGTAACTAGTGCCTTTTTCCCTTTGTATATAGTTTTGTTGCTAAGTGTAAAAAAACAACAAAAAATATTTTTCTCGTCCAGTAATTTTGACGTTCTTATTGTTGTAATAAACACAAGACCAATCTCTGCGGTGGGTGGAGACAAGTGAGGGGAAATGGTGACGTAATCGGCGCTCGGCGCTACCAACAGAAACTACAGCGATTAGCTTCAGCACGCAGTTTCGACACAACAACTACAAGACCACTGGCCTTGGCAGAAATGAAAAAGTTAGGGAAGTCGACGTTCAGTGTTACACAAAAATCCGATACGTGACGAAATTTGAGGACGGACCCATCGGACATCTTTTGTTGTATCACTTACATGTGGTTACTATTGTTAGCAAAGGGGTTATTACCAAGTTTGAACGTCTTGTTTTCCTCTCAATTCTTGCCCTAGGTGTGATAGGCAGTCGGCTGGCCTCTTGACATACAGAATGTAATCATAATTAATCAATACTTAAAAACGCACACCAAGAGAAATTTTGCATCACTCCGATTCCCATAACTTCTGAAGATAGATGTTGACTGTGGATATTGTATCACAGACACGGTACTTTTGACTGTTTAGAGATGTCACTAAATCCACCCGTGTGATGTCCTTAGGTTAGTTAGGTTTAAGTAGTTCTACGTTCTAGGGGACTGATGACCACAGATGTTAAGTCCCATAGTGCTCAGAGCCATTTGAACCACTTTTAAATCCGCCCAAAGATGTAAACAACCATGCATGAAAAGCGCCTGTTATATGGAGGGGTCCGGCAACCGACCAGTTCCAGTCATTCCACCAGGAAGGAGGTACACGGGTAGTGTTGTCTTTAGTTCAGCCATGCCTAGACGGTCAATACTGCGCTTCGATCGCGTCCGCATTGTTAATTTGTGCCAGAAAGGACTCTTCAACAAGGGAAGTGTCCAGGAGTGTCATAGTGAACCGAAGCGATGTTGTTCTGACATGGTGAAGATACAGAGAGGCAGGAACTGTATATGACATGAGTCGTTTAGGCCGTCCAACAGCTACTACTGTAGTGGATGGTATCTACCTACGGATTACGGCTCGGAGGAACCCTGACAGCAAAGATGAATAATGCCTTTCGTGCAGCTTCAAAACGTCGTGTTTCGACACAAACTGTGTACAATAGGCCACAGTCACCGTCTGTCTTATGCACCCCAAAGCAGCAGAGAACGCCTCTGGTTGTCATGGAAGGCACCGTAACGGCTGTACGATACGTTAATGCCATCCTCCGACCGACAGTGCAACCATATCGGCAGTACACTGGTGGGGCATTCGTATCATGGACGACAGTTCGCGCCACCATCTTGCTCATCTTGTGAACGACTTCCTTCAGGATAACGACATCGCTCGAGTAGAGTGGCCAGCATGTTCTTCAGACGTTAATGCTATTCAACATTCCTGGGATAGATTGAAAAGAGCAGTTTATGCACGACGTGACCCTCCAACCATTCTGCGAGATCTACGCCGAATCGCAGTTGAGGAGTGGGACAATCTGGACCAACAGTGCCTTGATAAGCTTGTGGATAGTATGCCATGATGAATAAGGCATTCATCGATGCAAGAGGACGTGCTACTCGGTATTAGAGGTACCGATGTGTAAAGCAATCTGGACCACCACCTCTTAAGGGCTCGCTGTGTGGTGGTAAATCATGCAATGTGTGGTTTTCATGAGCGATAAAAAGGGCGGAAATTATGTCGATTCCAATTTTCCTTACAGGTTCCGGAAGTCTCGGAAACGAGGTTATGCGAAACATTTTTTGATTTGTGTGTACAGTAGTAAACCCGGCAGTATATTTACAATGTGTAGCCGATATTTTTATAGGCAGGTACGACGATATTTTTTCCGTCTGTATCTCGATATATTCTTTCTATACATCGAGGACTGACAATGACTTTCTTTTAAATATCGATGTATCGGGAGCCAGACGTTTTTAAAAATATTATCGGTCCTAGTTGGTACACATAGTTTCCTCCCCCCACCCTGTTTCTATGGATTCTAGCTTCTATTGTACCCGAAGTAACACGTATTAAACGCCGGATCCATACTAAATATTCGTTGTAAGGGATACTGCGACTTCAATTGACTTCATTCGCCCACTAACTGGAGTCAGACTAATTACTAACTGCGGTGATCTCCCTGAGGGGTGTTGGCGTTCTGTTCGTCCCGCTTCACTCAGCGACTGAGATGGAGATTTGTTAAAGGCGCACGTTCCGCAAAACCTTCAATAGCTGCCCAATGACGCGGCGCTCTGTCGTTACCGCAAGCCCCCTGGCTGTGGCAACAACCCCAAATAAATCCCCCGTAATTCTCTGGTCCCGCTCGCAAAAAGGAAAACACCGACAAATGGATTTAACTGCGTCCTTCGGGCTACGATTGCGGAACTCTGTCATTAAAATTGGCTTATATAATTAATCAGGGATTACAATAGCATCGCAGCCCGCAGCCGGCTGCGGATTAGACGACGAAACTTTTACGGGAATGTCATAATTAACGCTTTCAGTAATCGGAACCGAATACAAAGGGAAAGGTCTCTATTGTGACTGAACGAAGTGAGGAAATTTTCGAAAAAAATGGTACCTGTTTGGAGATAACTTCTGATATTATTTTACTCGGAGCATATATGAACATTAAGACGAATTATTTCCAGTTACAGTGATGATAATCTGGGAAACAATTTTATTCATCTATCTAGCTAATTTTCCTATAGGGTGATTGTAATGAATATAATATCATTATAAAGAATATACCACAACTTGGGCCAAATGTTGGTAACTGTTTTACATTTAGTAATGATTTTTCACTTATTTCTTCCATCAGTGGCAATGCAACGTCTATGGCAGTATGTAGTAATGAAATATCACATCTACGCATTGATACATTTATGACTTACCTACATAATTGCACAAAAACTTTCTACGAGCCAAGTGCTTGCTGCCGCCACATTTTTTGCAATTGTATGAACTGTGTGTTCAATCCTTCAATACCAGTTTTTTTATTACAAGAAGCCTGATGACGACTACTCGCAGCAGTAAATCATCACACAACAGAATTTACTATTTAATTAACAAACATTCGTTTTACACAGTTTTGTTACTCAACTGAAGACGTGGATTTAAGGAAGCTCCACGCTTGAAGCAATATTACTTAGGGAAGGCTTTTTGACAAGGCTTCATGTGTGGATTTCAATAATGCTGAATATGTTGACCGACTACGGTGGTGGTGGTTAGTGTTTAACGTCCCGTCGACATCGAGGTCATTAGAGACGGAGCGCAAGCTCGGGTTAGGGAAGGATTGGGAAGGAAATCGGCTGTGCCCCTTTCAAAGAAACCATCGCGGCATTTGCCTGAAATGATTTAGGGAAATCACGGAAAACATAAATCAGGATGGCCGGAGACGGGATTGAACAGTCGTCCTCCCTAATGCGAGTCCAGTGTGCTAACCACTGCGCCACCTCGCTCGGTTTACCGACTACGAAATGAGTCCACTTGATTACAGCATTTGCTACTGATAGCACCGGCCGTTGTGGCCGAGCGGCTCTAGGCGCTTCAGTCTTGAAGCGCGCGACTGCTACGATCGTAGGTTCGAATCCTGCCTCGGACACGGATGTGTGTGATGTCCTTAGGTTAGTTAGATTTAAGTAGTTCTAAGTTCTAGGGGACTGATGACCTCGGATGTAAGTCCCATAGTGCTCAGAGCCATTTGAACCATTTGAACTGATAGCAAATGAACTGGTTAAGCGCATCAGCATATAAATGCAATTTCACTACAAACGCTTTTCTTTCGCAGAACCACCTTAAAAGTTAGGCCCCCGAATTTTTTACGTGGAAACTCTTAAAGGTTCTTAAATAAAACAATTGTTATTAACATAGATCATCTTTATTCTTCACGTTTATGTACCGGGTGATCAAAAAGTTAGTATAAATTTGAAAACTGAATAAATCACGGAATAATGTAGATAGAGAGGTACAAATTGACACACATGCTTGGAATGACATGGGGTTTTATTGGAACCAAAAAAAATACAAACGTTCAAAAAATGTCCGACAGATGACGCTTCATCTGATCAGAATAACAATAATCAGCATAACAAAGTAAGACAAAGAAAAGATGTTCTTTACATGAAATGCTCAATATGTCAACCATCATTCCTCAACAATAGCTGTAGTCGAGGAATAATGTAGTGAACAGCACATTAAAGCATGTCCGGAGTTATGGTGAGGCACTGGCGTCGGAAGTTGTCTTTCAGCATCCCTAGAGATGTCGGTCGAACACGACACACTTGCGATTTCAGGTAACCCCAAAGCCAATAGTCACACGGACTGACGTCTGGGGACCTGGGAGGCCAAGCATGACGAAAAGTGGCGGCACACGATCATCACCAAACGACTCCCTCAATAGGTCTTTCACGCGTCTAGCAATACTTTGGGTTTTTTTTTTTTTTTTTTTTTTTGTTCTAATAAAACCCCATGTCACTCCAAGCATGTGTGTCATTCCGTGGTTTATTAATTTTTCAAATTTATACTGACTTTTTGATCACCCGGTATATCCAGCCCTCTGCCGTTAGAAGTCTGTGAGTTGTAACATGTAACATGGTGGTGTCTGACGTAACTATGTCGGTGTATGAGAAACAGAGTGCTGTCATAGTGTTTTGAATTCGAAAAGCTGATGCGCACATGGAGTATCTGGTCCTTCAGCATGACAATGCCAGACCATACACGAGAGCTGCGGAACCTGAAATAATCAGACGCCTTGTGTTCACTGTCATCGTTCGCCCTCTATACAGTCCCTACTTGGCCCTATCCAATTTTCATCTATTTTCAAACTTAAAGACTTTCGAGGACTTCAGTTTGTAGCGATTGAGCTGGTGTGCGCCGGCGTGTCTCCATCGATTCTCATCACCTTGGTCAGAGTCGATTTTCGATGCCGATGCCTGATTCGTTTAGTATCTTTGGCGGGTAGCTATTTAACTGCCGCTCGCGCGCACTGTCTGGTTCTTCAGTTCGAGTATCAGCTGTGTCAGTGACAGTCACATCTGGCATTGTGCATGTATGAAGCGTGGCCAGTGACCGAGTCGGTTCGACGAAGGAGCGTGGGTCGCTGGTGTGGCGTGTTTAGCCGTTGTAATGCAGATCCGCTGCCGATGGTGATTGGGGTTTCTTGGATATATGAAGAACAGGTTTCCTTCGTGTCTTTTACATGTGATTCTGTGTCAATGAACTGGAGTCGTCGAAGTGTTCATCGGTGGGTTCTGTTCATGACAATTGAATACCCCTCTGCACTGAAAACTACCTTGGCTGTTTCAGTTACCTTTGATCTTGCTGCCTGATATGTCGACGGCATTTAAGGGAGTGCTAGTGACGCCCAACCAATAGGCATGAAGCCGTATTTAATGCATACCAAGTAGTGCGGAAGTTTGTGCATGGGGTCAGAAGCGGGCCGAAATATTTTCCCTGATTGTTTTCTATTTTTTATTTTATTTGTTGTTTTAGATGTTGTCTAATCAAATCTTAAGACCCACTGTCACGTATGTTAAGTCTGCTTAAGGTTCATTTATGCCACGTAGAATTAAAGTTTTATTGATAACTGGTTGGGTTAATATCCTTGTGTATATGTTGCGTCAGAGTGTTGTTTGCCGCTGATGTGTTTATGTTTCAGATAATTGGCGGTGGTCGACGCGAGCAAGCTCCGATTGTGGTATCACTTTGGAAGAGTGAAAATTAAGTACCTGGATCGGTGTCTGTGGTTACGTTGTTAACGTGTGGCAATTCCATCTTGGCGGTGGACCGTTGTGGTTTTCCGAATGCTTACTTGTAGATAATAGTTGAGTACATTTTTTTCACCTTCTGGTCCGTGCATCTCCTGTATCTGTTAGGTCCTTTCGGTCTGCTCGCGTCCATCACCTATTTATCGAAAAGATGAGGCGGTCCCATGGTAAGACGATTTTATGTGTTGTTTTTATATTGAATGTATTACAATCCAGTTAATTTGTCAGAAATTGTAAGACCAACTGTGGAAAGATCGGATCTTATTGGACTTAAGTGGATTAATGTTCTTAGCCGGAGCCTGAGTTACATGAAAACCAGTTTCAATGTTACTTGAAGCATTTTTGAGATTTGATTAGTTGTCGTTTTATGGATACTGTTTCAATTAAGGAAAGTTGGCTAAACAAATTTTGAAAGATTTCTATTTGTTGGACTTAGGTGTGGAAATAGTTTTATATTTTTGAGGTGAATTGTATGAAAAACAGTTTCAATGTAAATTATAAAGCTTGTGAGGTTCAGTTATGGCACTTATATTTTATTAATAATAGTTTTACGAACATTGTTTTGTTTAATGAAAGGTGGTTAAGCAAATTTGGGAGATCTGAGTTTGTTGGACATAATGCATTTTATAGCTGTTGGAAGTAGTCAGAGTTTTGATGTGAGTCAAGTGAAAAACAGTTCCATCTAAGTCATGAAGTTTATATGGTTTAGTTCACTCAGTCATATTTGATGCATTTATGAACATTTGTTTTAATTTATAAAATTTCGTTGAGTGAATCTTGAAAAATATGTGGTTATATGAGACAGGCCCCTTCCTATAATCGTTGCTACTGTTAATTTGGTAAGAGCAATATGTTTGTAATAAAGAAGTGTGTGGCAGCTACAAACCGGTTATGAGTTTAATTTCGATATGTCCAAAGAGTCCCACACATCGGCGATGAAGCAGAGCAAGTAGGGATGAGATTGTGGCTGGGTCAACGAAGTCAAACGAGTTATAGTGATAGTATTCACAAATAGGTCTCTTATTGTGAGATATATATATATATTCGTTGCCTCTGGGATTATATTGAAAAATAAATATGCGGACATGAAGAATAAAGTTGTAGCATGTTAATAAGATTTGTTTTATTTGAAAACCTTCAAGCGTTTGCACATAAGAAATTCGGAGCCACAACTTTTAAGCAGGCCCTCTCTTTTTGGACGCTGGATAATAGATTTCAGTTACGCTACACAAAACGTAGTTTTACTACCACTAATATCTCTCCTTGATGCACTACATTGGAGAAGAACAGAAACAGTAATACATCCATTTTGTTAATAATTCGCTCACAGCTGCTTTGAATTGGTCTTACTTCTAATTACTCACAGGCTAATAGAAGAATGACTGGGGCACATTGTCAGTGCTTGGAGATATGCAGCTCCTGATGGCAGCTTGACTGTGTTCTTACATGTACTCCTTAATAAAGTCCTACCAGCAGACTTTAAAGTCTCTACATTAGACCTAGTAACCAAATTTCCCCCATTAAATCTAGCTATATTATCAGTCCCCAACCGATCATTGAGAACAACACACAGTAATATCAAGATGGCTTTCGAGAACACCGATCTATAAAGAATAACATTTTCACACTAACTGTTTGAAAAAACACGGAGAATATGATAAATATATGTGTAGTCTTTCACCGATTTTCAACAAGCGTGCGACAGCATACTGCGGAGTAATCTATAAAGTCCTTGAGAAACTAGTGAGTATGGTAGAAACGTATATGGATGAGTGATGGACAGCAGTGCGTTTCCGAGGGTTGACGTGAAAAACGTTTACGATTGAGACATGATTTCAGAAAGGAAGTTGCTTTCTCAAATGTTTCATGTTAGAGACAATAATAAGGTATTGTAGGCAACAGGAATGGGCTGGTGTGCAAATATATGATAATTTCAGTTGTCTTGAATCTGCAGGTGATATAGTACTGCTAAGTGAATCAAAAAATGACTTCAAAAATTGTACCAGAAAATTGAAAACTAAGCACAGAAGACGCGGCTTAAGGTGAATCAAGACCGAACGGAGTTCATGCAATTAGTAAGAAGGAAAGAGAGCAAGAATTTTTTGAGGTAGGTGGTATGAGGTTCAAGACAGTTCACCACTGTATATGCTTGGGATCCTGGTCTACCATCAACAGCATAGATATGGACATCAAGGGTTGAATAACAGTGGGAATTAAATGTGTCTTTCGTCAGGGAGACGCTCAGTTCGGTATCAATAAAAGCGAATGCTAAGATGAGAATAATACGCCCAGCAGTCATGTATGGCTCGGAAACCTGAAGCACGACTAAACGGGAAAAGGAAAAACTATTAACACTTAAAAGAAGAACATTGAGGAAGATATGCGTAACGATCCTAGATGAAGGAGAACGGAGAAGGAGGAAGAACGAGGAAATGTACCTCTTGATTCAGCACCAAACAATACTACAGAAACTGAACAGAAAATGAATCCTGTAGGCAGGCCATGTAGCCCATATACCGGATGAGACACATGAAGAAATAAACTGAAGGGAAGCCAAACACCAGACGTCCAGTAGGACTAATAAGGCAGAGCTGAATGGATGAGATGGTGAAGGGCATGGCATTTCTGGGGCTTGAAGCCACCAGAAGGAACCGAGCACAGGACAGCAATGAATGGAGGCAGGTCGTGGAGGCAGCGAGTGGTGTGCAGGGCCTACGACCGCTAGATATGTCTGAATATGTAATGATCTATTATAATTGTTATGGCCTAGAACATATCTATTTTGGTAGTTTAATTATTGGTCCCACCAGTCGAGCAATTTGGTAGCGGCTGTTCATGCTGAGCAGCAGGACACATACACTTTAAATCCATTTCTGCACTATCTTGAGATACGTTCTGTTTCTGTCATATATGTAGAGCCTTTATTCCATCGAGTCGACAATTTATCTGATGCTTTCGACAGTCCCTTCCTTTCGTTATTTATCCATGAGTTTCTCTGACTACAATACACGCTGGGTACCAGCTGGTATGTAAAGTGGTGTCTGGGACACTTTTTGACCCAATATCCTCTGAGGAGCATCCTGTATTTCCCCAAGTAGCTTGGGTACTCGCCTGTTCAACGTACTATAATTTTATGAAGAAGACGGAAATTAGTCGCCAACCACATAATTAACAACAGTTTCTAAGCTGTTTTCACGCAGCTGTGGCAGTGATTAAAGCTTTCAGCAAGTTCATGTAAAGGCGGAATTCTTATCGGCTGGTCTAAAGCTCTGATCATATTTGTATCCAGGGGTAAAAATGAATTAATCTGAAATACAAATTCTTCCTTGGTTAACCCATAGATCACTGAGGCCTTTTATCTCCACTTTGAGGTAACAGATACCCCGTATTTTTATCTGAATCACAATAGAATAATCCTCACAGTGGTGTATTTTCAAAGAAATTCTTCTGGTATTGTCTAGCTTTCTTATGTTAACAAAGAGGACAGGTGTTGTTACTGATTTATAATTTTGCAGATGCACCTGAAAATGGGACGTAGGTGCCAGCTGTTACTGATTTGTTTGCCTGATGGGGCTGCTAAGTGCTGTACCACCTACTGCACTACCCTGGCTTAAGAACTCGTAAGTTCAACTCGATTTCTAAAGTGAAGGAAACACTTCACGGTATTCGCTTCAGAACTGCTACACATTCGTCGGGCAATAGACCATGCCGCTCGAACTGTCAACACAACGGACACTGCTAATAGTATCGTACGACTTCCACATCGGTGGCAAGGGTTATGCACAATGCTGGTGACTACTTAGGAGGTCAGTAAAATTTTAAGACACGTGTCTATTATGTACGAGCTGTAAATAAATAGTTGCCACTATTAAAGTTCCAACCCTCATAATTACTGCGCTGATGTGGTTTATCAAGCGACCAACCTGGAACCAGTACCAATTGCCTGCCTAACAGCTTCCAGGGGCAACCAAAATTGAGTTTAATTATTGATCGAATTAGTAATTTAAAATACTTTCTCTATCTATTAAGAGGTATGATGTTTCATGAAACCTTTAACACCACAAACAAGTATTACGGCTATAAACCAGGTGATGGTCTTGAGGCATTGTAACTGATGGCGCGCGAATACAAAACCTTTACTCATAAAGTAATTGAGAGTAAGAGAACTTTACAGACTTCCAGCAGACTTCAGACATAATTTCAAATCTTTGCGAAACTTTATCCCACTGACACGCCACACAAAGTGATGAAAGGAAAAAAATTGCCTACTGTATTATCGCTCTTCATGGAGTTAAATCAGAGCATCAAACATGACGTTTCACTCTGTTACTCCTTTACTACTAACAGCTCGATTCGCAACACAGCTTGCAGCAGACTCTACACACACCACTGAATGTACCCGCAAAACTAAATTATTGTACGACATATATTTCAGGAGATTTGAAGTCATAAACATTAAGATGCATGAAGACCCTGATTTTGATTAAAATATAACACAAATTACCGAGCCTATATTAATCCAGGATTTTATGATGAGGGTACCTAGCGGTTTTAAGCATAATTTAAAACTTCACAGAACTTTTACTCGCTATCATGCTTAACATTAAATTTTTAACACATCAACTCACTTGTAAAAGAATCAGGCGCCTGTAGCTGTTTAATACCATGGAGATCAATTCTTTGAAGAATCTGGGGTTTTCTGGCTTGCTTTCAACGAATAGTACGCCGATGACCACGGCGAAATCCCTGTACCGTTGACGTCAGTCTGTTACGGCATTATGCAATGTATTATTTGCTCAAGAATTATGAGGTTTCTCCAGAATGAAAATCTCATGCATAAAAATCATCACGAATTCCGCGAAGAGAGATCTTGCGAAACTCAGCTCGCCATGTTGCTCCATGAGGCACAGGTCTGTAGTCAATGGCGCTTAAGATGTCGCGTTCCTCGACTTCAAAAATGCATCTAACACCGTCCCGCACCGGCATCGTGGAAGATACATACGAGCTTACCGAGTATAGGAACAGATTTGCAAACGGCTTCAGGAACATCCTTGCAAAGAGAACTTAGCACGTTGCTTTTAACAGAACAAAATCGACAGATGCGAAGGTAATATCCGGAGTATCCCAACAAAGTGGGACAGAACCGTTACTGTTTACAGTTCATACAAACGACATGGAAGAAAGTTTCGGAAGCTCTTTAAGACTGTTCACAGACTAAGTAGTTGTCTGTAAGAAAGTAGAAACGCCAGAAGACATCGGATTGCAGAATGACCTGCAGTGGATTGGTAACGTACAGTCTCAGGCAGTTGACACTGAACGTAAAAAAAAAAAAAAAAAAAAAAAAAAAAAAAAAAAAAAAAAAAAAAAAAAAAGCAAAACATTGAGCACACATATGAAAACAAAGATCCACAAAAGAAGAGGTTAACAAGGCACTTGTTAGACTGATTCTGAAGTGTCGTTCGTCAGTCTGGGACACTTACCAGGTAAGACTCATAGGAGAGGTAGGGAATTTCAAACGAAGTGAAGTCAGTTTCGTCACGGGATCATGTAGTCGGGGCGAGAGCGTTACAGGGATGTTCTACAAACTACAGTGTCAGACGTTTGGTGACAGGGCGTTGTACATCACGGAGAGGTTTACTACTGAAACTTCGAAGGTGCATTTTCCGGGAAGAGTCGGATAATGTATTACTGCCTCCCACATACGTCTCGCGAGATGACTACGACGAAAAAGTTCGAGAACGTAGAGAACTTAGAGCTATTGCCGAGATTTACCGTCATTCATCGCATGAACCATTCCCGAGTGGAACGGGTAACGGGTGACAGTGATAGAAGAAATACACATGATCACGTGGCTTGCGAAGAAATGATGCAGATGAAGATGGTGGAAACTCTGAGGAAAACCGAATCCCTAAATTCTACTAGCGACGGTGACACTTGTCGTGTAGTGTGGCAAGAGTCCAGACGAAATATCGTACGCTGCAGGAAACAACGATCGCCAGCAAGCCCTAAACATCTTCTTGTTTTTGTGGTCTTCAGTCCAGAGGCTGTTTTGATGCAGATCTCCATGCTACTCTATCCTGTGCAAGTTTCTTCATCTCCCAGTACCTAGTGCAACCTACAGCCTTCTGAATCTGCTTCGTGTACTCATCTTTTGGTCTCCAAGACTTTTACCCTCCGCGCTGCCAACCAATACTAAATTGGTGATCCCTCGATGCTTCAGAACATGTCCTACCAACCGAGCCCTTCCTCTAGTCAAATTGTGCCACAAACTGCTCTTCTCCCCAATTCTATTCAATACCACCTCATTAGTTATGTGATCTACCCATCTAATATTCAGCATTCTTCTATAGCGCCACATTTCAAAAGCTTCTTTTCTCTTTTTGTCCGAATTATTTATCGTCCATGTTTCACTTCCATACATGGCTACACTCCATACAAATACTTTCAGAAAATACTTCCTGGTGCTTAAATCTATACTCGATGCTAACAAATTTCTCTTCTTCAGGAACGCTTTCCCTGCCATTGCCAGTCTACATTTTATACCCTCTCCACTTCGATCATCAGTAGTTATTTTGCTCCCCAAGTAGCATAACTCATTTACTACTTTAAGCGTCTCATTTCCTAATCTAATTCCCTCAACATCATCCGATTTAATTCGACTACATTCCATCATCCTCGTTTTGCTTTAGTTGATGTTCATCTTATATCCTCCTTTCAAGACACCGTCCATTCCATTCAGCTGCTCTTCCAAGTCCCTTGCTGTCTCTGACAGAATTACAATGTCATCGGCGAACCTCAAAGTTTTTATTTCTCCTCCCTGGATTTCAATACCTACTCCAAAATTTCTACTGATTCCTTTACTGCTTGCTCAATATACAGATTGAATAACATCGGGGAGAGGCTACAACCCTGTCTCACTCCCTTCCCAACCACTGCTTCCCTTTCATGCCATCTCGTTTCTGTACAAATAGTTAATAGCCTTTCACTCCCTTTATTTTACCACTGCCACCTTCAGAATTTGAAAGAGAGTATTCCAGTCAACATTGTCAAAAGCTTTCTCTAAGTCTATAAATGTTGGTTTAAATTTCCTTCATCTATTTTGTAAGACAAGTTCTAGGGTCAGTATTGCCTCACGTATTCCAACATTTCTATGGAATCCCAACTGATCTTCTCCGAGGCTGGCTTCTACGTTTTTCCATTCGTCTGTAACAAATTTATGTCAGTATTTTGCAGCCGTGGCTTATTAAACTGATAGTTCGGTAATTTTCACATCTGTCAACACTTGCTTTCTTTTGGATTGCAATTATCATATTCTTCTTGAAGTCAGACGGTATTTCGCCTGTCTCATTCATCATGCTCACCAGATGGTAAAGTTTTGTCAGTGCTGGCTATTCCAAGGCTATCAGTATTTCTAATTGAATGTTCTCCTGGGGCCTTGTTTCGACTTAGGTCTTTCAGTGCACTGTCGAACTCTTCACACAGTATCGTATCATATCTCCCATTTCATCTTCATCTACATCCTCTTCCATTTCCATAATATTGTCCTCAAAAACATCGACCTTGTGTAGACCCTCAATATACTCCTTCCATCTTTCTGCTTTCCCTCCTTTGCTTAGAACTGGATTTCCATCTGAGCTGTTGATATTCATGCAAGTGGTTCTCTTTGCTCTAAAGGTCTCATTAATTTTCCTGTAGGCATTAGCTGTCTTACCCCTAATGAACAATGGTATTCAAATCCACCATTACAAATAATTCTTCCTTTGGCTAATATGCTTGCGTAAATATCGAGCCCTATCGCATAGTTGTCTGTCAAATTCGTAACTCCTTTAAATATGTTTATGTTGAAGTGGATGATTTATTTAGAGATGCAAGACTGAAACAAAAACAAAGAAATATTTTGGTTAACTTCGATTTATTATCATTCAGTGTAAAATTTAAAAAATTATTTGAGCCGTGGCTGGCTCGAGGTATGCTTGTCTTGGGTTAAACGTTGCCTGCAGTCCTGTGGTTTTATTTCTCCTGCGGGTTTCGCGATAATGATGCTGTCCTCTCCGTGAATGGCAGTAGCAGCGTGTATCGATACTAGTACTGGTGTACCGTCTCCGTCGCGCATACTCTGGCCTGGGCCGCTGGCGGTGCGCACTCGCCGTTGGACTGTGAGGTGTTGCTTGCGGGTGCTGCGAAGTTCGTCGCCCACCGACCTTGGACATGAAAGTTGAGTCCTCACTTAACCTAGGATCGAGCTCCTACTGTTTACATTTCTTCGTTTTATCCTGGTTATCACTTTTCGGACATTCCCGCGAGCAACAACGTGTGTGTATTCAAGTCGGCTAAGATTCCAGCCGTGTTTCTGTGGACTTTAACTTAATTTATTCCCTGTTATTGAAGTTGACCACCGGTATCTTCTGCCTTGTGGCCATTGACTTTCCAGTTACCTCCACTGGTCAATGAAGTAATTTTCGGCAGTGTATTTTCCTCGTCGTGTTGTTGCTGTCCGGAGCGACGTGTAGTTCGACACCTGTGTTGTTGGTCTTCGTGGGAGCCAATATTCTGTCTGTTGTTGTATTGAAATCTTGTGGTCGTTTCACTGGTTGCGTGGAGAGGAACTGACTTTGTTGATTGGTCGGTCGGCTGTCTGTCTGTCGGATGGGTTGTCTTCAGATTAAGATGTCGCTGGGCAGGCTGCCTGTCTCACCTACATGGGCGTTACTGTTACAATCTCAGGCTGACCCTTGCAAACTTCTGAGCGCCGTTCCTTGTGTGTTACATAGTAATTTCCATCTTTGAGTTTTAGTTATTTGGTTGATGTGTGCCCTTCAGCCGAGTATCAGTATCTCTTAAATTAATGTTCTTGTCTTGCTCTTAAGATATAAGATTGTAATTTTTAATATGGGGCCTTCAGCCGAATTTTACATGAGATGTTGTAAGATAAGGGCTTCTGCCTTTTAAATTGAAACTATTTCCTAGGCCTTAAGCCGTTAAACATTTTCTTTGGTATGTGGCCTTCAGCCGATTTCTAATATCTCTTAAATTAATGTTCTTGTCTTGCCCTTAAGGCATAAGGGTGTAATTCTATTGTATGGGGCCTTCAGCAGAATTTTGCATGAAATGTCATAAGATAAGGCCTTCTGCCTTCTCATTGAAACTCTTCTTATTGCTTAATATGCGGCCTCAAGCCAAGTTCATTAAAATTAAATTGCTAAGGCCTTCAGCCTGTTTAGACTGAAAATTAAAAAAAATATTTTTTGGTGTAACCTCCAGAAGAACCTTGTATTTCCATTTTTTGCTTAGCCCTTGTGTCTCGGACTTCGAGTATGGCATTCAGCTGATCTAAAGTTAATCAAAGGAGCTCGATTAAAGATTTGAATTTTTTGCATCCTTGTTATAATAGTGTATGTTGATAAACAAAGTTTTTATGTTGAGTGCAACTGACAGCAACTTATTTTGGCCACTTTCCACAACTTAATCCGCTCTGTCCTGCTAGCCCAGGCTTTTAAATAATGTTTCAGTTCACTACTGCAATTCGTCAGTGTCACCACCACACAGATTCGGAGGTACACAGTGTGGACCTGAAACTGTCGCTCGAAACGTTGTTACCTCAATGAAAGACACTGCCAGAAATAACCAGAACCGGAACTTTCAGGTCAGGCAGCTTCTTTTATTCTGGTGGACAATGACGTCAGTCATCTTCATCAGAATTACGAAATGATTTTTTTCTAATTCCAGTCATCAGTCTTATGGCTGGTTTGATGCGGTTCGCCACGAATTCCTCTCCTGTGACAATCTTTTGATCTCAGAGTAGCACCTGCAACCTACATCCTCAATTATTCGCTGAATTCATCCCAGTCTCTTACTCTACAGTTTGTACCCTCTACAGCCCCCTCTAGTACGACGGAATTATTCCCTAATGCCTTCACAGATGTCCTACCATCTTATACCTTCTTCTAGTCAGTGTTGAAAATATATTACTTTCCTCGACGATTCTGCGGAGAACCTCCTTATTCCTTACCTTATCAGTCTGCCTCTTTTTCAAAACACGTCTGTAGCTCTACATCTCAAATGCTTCGAGTGTCTCACATTCCGGTTTTCACACTCAAAGATTTCCAGTTCTGTTCACATTTGAAAGATATTCATAATTTATAGATTGAAAAGGGTTGACTTGACGACTAAACATTTAACAATATACAAAAATTAATATTTCTGGTAAATGATCAAGATACTAACCAAACAGCCAACAGCAACACATTGGGTTTTGTTCATGGGTTACACAAGTCAGGACTCGGTTTTTCCTAAAACTTATCGATGCATTTGTATCTATGATTTATTTAATTACAACACAGTCTGCTAGTTTAAACAAACTACCTTCACCGATGTAAGAATGCAGAGCCTCGCGGCGGTAACAATGAATAAAAAATTCTCAGGTCTCCAACCGCTCCAGGTAATTAAAATTACACCAACTTTTGAGCGAGTACTCCTTGGCCATTTTCAAGTAGTATGGCTGCTTGTGGTCTGCTGGTACGAACGTTATACCTGTATACACCAGCCACCGCGGTTGGAAACACGAAAACTTTATTCTACGTTTATCATTGTATTTAGACCTTGTACATCGAATGTGATATTTCAGTTTCTTCAACACCCTTTTGAAAGGTACTTTCTTCAAGGGAGACGAAATGCGAATACCTGAGTGACGTTGCGAAAGTTAATGAAGTAAGTATAGGTAAGGTTAATAAAATAGAGCGAGATGGATAGTAACGAATTGTTGTTAGGTGAAAATGAAGCTGTGATGAACGAAAAGCCTACTGTCTGGTCAATTACGTGTAGTTTGGGTGCTTCAATTAACAGTTAATATAATCTGCACACCATCTGTAAAGTACGTACCCACCAAAGAGATAAATTTATTTCTTAAATCGCCAACGAACAAATTGTAAATTCCGACATCCGCAGAACCGGCCGGCCAGCACGAGCTGGCTGCGGTGAACTGAGAGGTAGCGAGCCAAATTAGTTCATTTGCCGTTTGGCCTGCCTCTCAGATCGGGAACCAAATGATAATAGGCCGCAGAGCGCTGGCAGGTACGGGGGAAGCGCGGCGACCAATCAGAAGCCGCCGCCGGCCGCCGCAGTAGCCACTCAGGGGCCGAGAAGAGGGCCCTCCCGCGTTTTATGAAACCCGGCGGCCGCGGGGTGAACATGGCCAGTACTGTTACGCACTCCAGGCTCCCCATCTCACAATCGCCCCTACCCAGTGGCCAGCTCTGTGCTACTGTAATACTCTACGTATTCTCATCTACCTGCGTAACGAGGGCCCTACACATTCAATGAATCTTGTGGCATTACCTAAGCTTTCGGTCGATTATACCGTCCAAGTTCCCATTCAATGAAGCACCAGTACTAAACAAACCCAACTTTTAGATGTTGTAAGTAGCCTGTTTAGGTTTCTATGTTGGTAACGCCATGTAGGACTGTATATGTAAATCACTGACCGTGCTCTGTGCAGTCTGTGGCTGGTTTGCATTGTTGGAATGTGCTATTGTAGTGTTGGGCAGTTGGCTGTTAACAGCGAGTACCGTTGCGCAGTTGGAGGTGAGCCGCCAACAGTGGTGGATGTGGGGAGGGAGATGGCGGAGTTTTGAGAGCGGATGATCTGGACGTGTGTCCATCAGAGACAGTAAATTTGTAAGACTGGATGTCATGAACTAAGTGATTCATTGAAGGTATAGGTTATTGTTAGTCAGGGCCATTCTTTTGTAGGGATTTTTGAAAGTGAGTATGCGTTGTGCTAAAAATATTGTGTGTCAGTTTAGTGTCGATCAGAATAGGTAAAGAGCGAAATGTCTGAGTACGTTCAGCTCTGCTCAGCTGTTCAAAAATCAGAGAATGTAAGAGGTTTATCAGAACAGTCATTCATAAATTTTTCGTAGGGGGCGTTTCATAATGTCATCAGTGTAATGAAATCTCCGAATCATGAACGGTATGCCAGAGAAAAACAAATCATCCAATTATAAACATTAGCAGTAAGTCTTGTAACTTATGTAGAGGCGCACAGTACAAGCCGTTTTCTTCAATCCACTAAGAGGTCATACGTGTTGAGAAACCGCTCGTTTCACGCATATTTATCGCTAATTAGAGGTAAGAAACTACACAGTCACCTAACACCGCATAGAGTGGTACAGTGGACAATTGTTGGTGGTTGCTTTCTAGCGTTTCCAATCAGTCATGTAAATGCACATAGGCCACTGTAGTGGACACTCCCTACAGGTGTTGTGCTCCGCATGCATTTGCAGTCTCGTGAGTGATAGATTACGCCAGAGAACTAACCGTGAAGAGCTGTCCATTGCAGTGTAAAACATGAACCGTAGGCATTGGCAAACCACCTCGAATGTTGAACATAGAGAGCTTCGAACGCCAAGTAAAGCGGAGTTCGGCAAAGTTGGAGAGACCAGCGACGGTCGGCTCGGAAATACGAGCCTACAATAAATGCGATGAAAGTGAGCAGTCAATCCCAATAAACTTTGCGCTCTGAGGAGGGCTTGCAAAGCTTGTCTGTACGTAGGTCTGGGCTATGGTTAATTGGTTTCCTTCGTACGTTTGTCTACATGTACCTATGTGTCTATGTCACACTTACACTGTGACAAGTACTTGAACCTAATGGTTCGATTCGAGTAACTGAATTTGGCACCTCCATGACTCGGGTTCTGTACTACATACATTTGACGTTTTTGGATAGCGATATGCACATGTACAGGTGTAGGTACACAAGCTATAAAAGGGCTTTGCATTGCCGAATCTGTCATTTGTACTCTGGTGAAACATGTGAAAATTTCCAACGTCAAGAAGGCTGCACGACGGGAATTAACAGACTTTGAACGCGAAGTGGTAGTTGGGAGATAGCCGCATGAGATATCCAGTTTCGTAAATCGCTATGGAATTTAATATTCAGAAATCCACAGTGTCAAGAATGTGCGGAGTATATAAAATTTCAGGCATTGCCTCTCACCACGGACAACGCAGCGGCCGACGGCTTTCCCTGAACGATCGAGAGCAGTGGCGTTTGCGTATAGTTGTCAGTGCTAACAGACAAACAACAGTGCTTGAAATAACCGCATATATCAATGTGGGAAGAAACAACGAACGTTTCCGAAAGACCAATGAACTGTTTCGATCTATGTGAAAGCTATTGATCTTTGGTCGCCACCAATTAATTCAGTACAATTTATTCTACAGGTTGCTCAAGGATCTAAGTGTGCCAAGATAAATAACCTATTTTTTAATCTAAATTTTTAGACAGTTTTGCGTTTAAGATTTATTTTGAAAGAAACTGCTATATAACTGTAAATATCTTTCGTGATTCTTAAAGAAAAAGGCCCGCCGGTTGTGAAGTTTGTGTTACTGTAACTATAAATATTTGTCGTTAGGCCGGCCGCGGTGGTCTAGCGGTTCTAGGCGCTCAGTCCGGAACCGCGCGACTGCTACGGTCGCAGGTTCGAATCCTGCCTCGGGCATGGATGTGTGTGATGTCCTTAGGTTGGTTAGGTTTAAGTAGTTCTAAGTTCTAGGGGACTGATGACCACAGCAGTTGAGTCCCATAGTGCTCAGAGCCATTTGAACCATTTGTCGTTACATTCTTTGTTTTGAAACTGGACAGGATTCGATTTTTATATCGCTTTGATGAAGATCGTACATTCATAGTAATTATATGCCTGAATGATGTTCTTTTGTAATGCGCCTGAAGCAGTAGAAAATTCCTATAACTGTCAGTTGTAAGATGAGTAATTTGTTTTAATATTGCCAAATGTGATTTAATATTTCTGAGATTAAACTGTTTCATGATAAACTATGATCGTTCACTCTTGCAATGAAGTGTAATGTTCGGATTCGGTTATTGTTAGTAAATGATGAATTGACGTTTGTCCAGGAGGATCGCGAATATGTTTCACTCCCACACGCCTGCGCACAAAGTAAGCCACATCGTGATTTCAGTGAGCGCCTTGTAAATCTGTCTCTAGACTTCAATGAACATCGCTGTGAAGCTGTTGTGATTAGTAAAAGAGCATTTAACGAAACGTGCCTTTTTTTTTAGATCTTCTCTATTATGTTTCCGTTGTACCTGGTAAGGATCACAGACTGACGGGTAGTAGTAAAATATTGGTCGAAAATTTTCTAAGCTACTTTGTTACGGTTTTTACTTTTTACACTGTGCGGTACACTCAAAACAATATCCCCAGTAAGCGTTTTGACTCTGTTTGGCTTACGTTAAATTCATTAACCTTTATTGCTTCAGCACTGGAACTTGGCAGCCAACTGCTTTAAATTAGCATATTTATGAGCTTCTGAAAAGCTCTGTGTTCATTACAACGAATATTTGCGTAATTACTAAACAAATATATGGAAATACTTATTCATTAACAAACGGCCATTTTAATTTGATATGACGAAGACTGATTATATATACATCATTTAGTTACAATAACTGACACTAGATAGCACTTACATGTTTGGGAGTTCATTACAAGTCACCAGATGTCTGTGGCTTGTCTTATCTCCACTTTTGTAGTAGCTGTTCTTGCTATGGAGAATTCTGTGCAGCTAGCGCAGAATGCCGTGGGAAAGAATTCGCTACGTATTAAGACAGTTTTTATATTGGTATTTACCTATTGTGTTATAATATCATATACAACAATAACTTGAGTTCCCGTACTTAATTACACAAATATTTGATTTTATAGGTTATGGGAAAGAGAAAAGTCATTTTCCCGAGGAAGCAAGGGATGATTTTAGGGTCATAGTTGAAGGGCTCTGGAATATCAAAGTTGCTAGGGAATTACCAATTGTCCACAAAACTGTGGGAAAAGTGTAGAAGAAACATGTTGATACTGGAAATTCACGTTTCAGGTACAAATGTGTTCAGAAGAAAAAACGCAGCCCCAGATTGTGCACGGTAACGAAATGATATTTAAGCGAGACAGAAAATTAATTTCTAGGCAGATTGTTTTTAAGACTGAATAGGAGGTTGAGATTTCAACTTCCCATCAGACATTGCTAAGACGCCTTTCTTATCTCGACCTTACAAAGAAGAAACCTGCATAGAAAGGCCATCTACAAAAAAGCGTGACGAAGACAGAAAAAGGTTTCTTGATCTGTATCAACATCGGACATCCGCGCACTGGCAGATAGCGATTTCTCCGGATGAGAAGTAATGTGTATGGCTGTTACTGTGGTTTCAAGCTGTGGATGGGGCCAGGAAATGAACTGAAGAAAGAATGTGCTATGAGCACAAAGAATTTCAGTGAAAGTGTGGGGAGCAATGTGTTCTAGAAGAATAAGGAAGGACTCAGGTTTCCATAGCTATAATTACAGCCTTAAAATACTATTAAATCCTCAAAAATTAGGTATTAAATACTGCAAAGAACCATTAGAGCTGAGGAATCTACGGGCCATTCATTTTCCAGGATAATAATGCTAGTAGCAGCCGAGCGGTTCTAGGCGCTTCAGTCTGGAACCGCGCGACCGCTACGATCGCAGGTTCGATCCTGCCTCGGGCATGGGTGTCTGTGATGTCCTTAGGTTAGTTAGGTTTAAGTAGTTCTAAGTTCTAGGGGACTGATGACCTCAGATGTTAAGTCCCATAGGACTCAGAGCCATTTGAACCATTTGCTAGTAGCATCACCGTGCCAGAACTGTCCAGTAGTGTTGTGCGGATCTGGGTATGGAGCAGTTCTGGTGGCCCCGAAACTCTCCAGACAAGAATCCTTCACAGAATTTGTGGACAACTACTGCTGTATGAATAAACCAGAAATATTTGAGTAAAGTATTCACGTCTGGTACCATGAAATTGATTCTGGTGCTTGTGCAAAACTCGTCGACTCAATGACAGATTCAGTTGAAGTCCTTAAAAAGGTACTAGATGGGCAGAGAAAACATTAATTGCAGTTTAATACGTTCTGCAAAACATAATTTCACTTTAAAATATAAAAAAAAAACATTCTATAAACCAGGAACTGATAGCCTCTTTGTCGTAAAATTTGTTGGTGGTGATATACATCTATCTGAAGAAAACTGCTTCAAGGTATTTTTATGTATAATTTATTAACAGATTCTCTTTCTACTGTGTAAACGGAACAGTCGATGGGTAAGTGTCAGTGAAGCGGGGACATGATTGTTAAGTTTACAGAGTGACTAGTGGCTTGACTTTTGTGTGTGAGGACACAGATGAAACGTTTAAATTAATACGTGCAGGAGTTGAATATGAACTGGTACTGGTGTGTAAATTTGAGTCTTCATCACCGATGAACAGCATAGGTGCATGAACCAAGCCCTGCTGAAATGACTCATGCAGAGCAATGGTCGCTGAACGGCCGTTGAGGAGATACTTTTGACAGTCACTTATTTCATCTGGCCGGTCAGTTGCTCAACAGTTGCACGTCTGTTCTCCCGTACACATCTCCGCAGCCGTCGTTCACCCATGTCACCTATGCCCTGTGGTGCACCACAGTTGCGTCGGCGCCAGTTTAGGACAGCGCCATTTTTGCACGGTATACTTGAGCCACAGCGCTACGCGAACAGTTCCTGAAATGCTCCCACCCTCGGTTCCCATTCCAGTAATCATACCGCTTTGGACATCAGATAAGTCGCTCCGTTTCCGTAATACGACAACGACTGCACTGTTTTCCGAATCTTCCGACGCGCTTGATACCCCACCTCCCCTCCCCCTCCATCCATTGTTACCACCTGCCGCCTGTGAGTGGTTGTTGCATGTAGACGTCGAACATAGGCACTGGTCACATTAATGTGCCTGGACACTGTTTAATGGATCTGGAGACATTGTTTTCAATGCAGGATCATCAAATAAAAGCATCACTCGTCATCGACGCACACTATCTCGGAATACTTCTAGACAGAAAATACTGCAGCATATTGTCGCACAACAGTACTTACATATAAATGCAATGTTGCATCTCTCCACAACGTTTCTGTTAGTTTGTGGAACAGTAGCCGGCCGGTGTGGCCGTGCGGTTCTAGGAGCTCCAGTCTGGAACCGCGTGACCGCTACGGTCGTAGGTTCGAATCCTGCCTTGGGCATGGATGTGTGTGATGTCCTTAGGTTAGTTAGGTTTAATTAGTTCTAAGTTCTAAGCGACTGATGACCACAGAAGTTAAGTCGCATAGTGCTCAGAGCCATTTGAACCATTTTTTTGTGAAACAGTAGTAGCACATTTGTCATGTTCCGCAGGTTCTGATTTCTCATGTAGAAAATCGTTTTAAGTTTTGAGTGGACAGATCTGCGAAAAGCTATTAATGAAGTGGGCATGCAAACCTATTGTAAATATAATTTGTTTTCATTGATCAAGAAACACATACTGAATACCGTGGCTGGCAGATGTGCAGATAGCAGGGCATGCTTGGGGGGGGGGGGGGGGGGGGGTGGAGCAGTGGTGGGGGTTATGGGCAGGTGCTGTAGGGGAAATGCAGACCGCTAGAGGGTGCCTTTCTAAACTGAAGCCTATGCTCATCTCTTTTGTAAATATTATGTGTGCGCCCTCCACACCCACACTTGCATGGTGTCCATTTAAAGAGATCTACTGTCACCTCTGCTTTGGCCGGTATCTAAAAAGAATTTCGTTGAACATGCACAGATTTATTTTATCATGGTTTGTTAGCCATTGTAACCTTCAGAAAAGTGGAATGAGCACCGAAGTTTGAGTAAAATCTATACATTCCTCTGCTTGCCATGTTAAAAATTGCTTCTTTTGCCAAATTCAGCGGAGTTTACACAGCCTCACCTTACTAAAATGTCCAGAAACAGTTGCAAAAGAATTCTGAGAAAGTGGTTTATTAAGTCAGGGACTGAGAAAAAGCAAGGTAAGTACCTTACGAAAAAGAACTTTACGGGTACAAAATAAACGTGTAATGTCTTCACTTTTTTGTTCCAAAACACATGGGATTTCTCCTTTCACCAGCTGTTGCTGTTAATGGTCCTAAAAATGGCTTTCTCTCATCGAAAAAGCCTCTAATTATTCGAACAACACAGTGGATAATGAAGTTTTGCATAATACCCATACGGCAAAATACTCTTCTCTCTCCAGGCTATCATTTGCCAAAATCTCATTTCGATATTTCAAACCTTTTATGAAATAAGAGGAATGTTGTGGATATTTCAGTTTGGCTTTGTTGCTGGAGCGGTGTGATCGCAAATGAGTGTGTCACGTCAGGTTCATTTTCTCTAGATTCGTGACAAAAACCTCCACCTTTGTCTAAACAAAAATTAAAAATCTCAGCTACATTTCATACGCAGCAACATATTATGTGATACGCACCGATGAAAAATCGTAACGACCCCTGTTTTTCACTGCAAACATTTTCCGATTTCGCAGTGTCTTACTTCCATGTAGTATAACTATGACCATTAACGACTTGATGGACACGTCAGCATGAACCTGACATATAAAGCTATAAGAAAAGTATAAATGATTTCTTTTACCGAATATTTTCTGCAAATTCATTTGAGAAAGATTGTAGGAGGTGCGCCTCTATTCTGTCATCGCCGGCCTGCTGAAAGTTTTCATACGCTGTCGGCTTCCCCTTTCGGACAAACAAACAAACTCGCCCAGCGCTTTGGACTAAAATTGGTCTCTGCAAATTGACCGTAATATCCTGTGCGGGCTATATTTCGAGTGACTGGGTGAATTTCTGGGCTCATGCACGTTTGTTGTTCAGTAACATTGGTAATGTTACTTGTTGGAAACATATTTAACTTCAGAGAATGTTTTCATTTAATAACCTTAATCTTGCTTCAAAATGACTCTGAGCACTATGGTCATCAGAACTACTTAAACCTAACTAAGCTAAGGACATCACACACATCCATGCCCGAGGCAGGATTCGAACCTGTGACCGTAGTGGTCACGCGGTTCCAGACTGAAGCGCCTAGAACCGCACGGCCACAACGGCCGGCCTTAATCTTGCTTTTTGTACTCTTTAATAAAGGTACACAGTCTGATTTAATTAATTTATTTTTTACTTCAGAATCTTACAGGTGGTATTAGTTACTCTTGACTAACACATTCAAATTAATTTTGTGTAACATAAGGAGATTTGGTCACCACTAGATTCCTTAGTCATTCACACTATTTAAATTTACGTCAGCCATCGTGCTGTGTTATCTATTCCATCGTGGATGGACTACTTGTGATGAAGATTCTTCTAATCAGTCTCAGAAGGGAAATGCGCCATAGGTCGCTCTCATACAGCAGAAACTTGGCAAGATTTTAGAGGGACAACTATTTTGGTTGGGTTCCAACATGCGAAAATTCTGGTCAAACTTTCGACTCGACCTCATCTGTCCACTCGTGAGGCCTGGAAGGAAGAGCGTTGGAAGCGCTATGGCAGGAGTTTCTAGATTTTGCGTCCCGTTTCAAATATAGCTGTACATTTTTTTTTCTTTGTTCCTGAAGAAGTATGTGACAGATCTTCTTTATGACAACGTAAAGTACTATAGCAGTAATGGCAAAACAAAGATTCCAAATCCTATTAAAAATTAGTTTTATCAGCACAACTGACGTGGATTAACGCCTTTAAGAAAACTGCTACCAATTATTTTCGTTTGTCTGTAAGAAGTTTAGAAGTTAATGATATATATGACTCCATCAAGGCTTAAATCAATTAATGGAATGACATCAGAATATTCGCGCAGCAGTCACAAAAGAAACCTATCGTAAATGTAGAGCCATTTCTGTACATTATTAGTACATGGGGTTGATAAAACGATCCCTTCTAAAACGTGAGCTGTTTGTCGATAATATCAGATCACAGACATATTCAAGAAAAGCAGTCCCGCCAAAGCGTATGCCGTCGTATAAATCCAGCGACGTATACTTTTACTAACACGTGAAGAATTACATTCGCCGATTATGGAAGCGACCTACTCTCATCGAAGAGCAAAGAAAAGTCACAAGGAAAAGTGATGCAATTACAATATACATCTTGATGCAGAATCAAATGCGGGTTTCAGCATTCAAGAAAATGACTCGAAATGTATGATTTACCGCAAAGTTATGAACAGATCGACAGGTGGTTTTCCTAATGATATTCACACACAGGCATGTGATTGTGTTACGTCTGGTTTCACACGTTGTCCGTGGTGCTCTGAAATTTTTTGCCTTGAATGTTTGTATGAATGCACTCATTCTCATGTAGCATAAAGTTAAAAATCAATTCCAAAATTGAAGTACAAGATTTTTGTGTTTTTAATGTTATGTTAATGTTAATTGTACAACATTTGTGATAACTCAATCTATTTTTAATGAGATTTGAAGTGCTTATTTATTTTATCGATAATTCCCTTGTATCTTACTGTGTCACAAAAAATGTGAATACTTTCTCTGCGCGGGATTAGCCGAGCGGTCTTGGGCGCTGCAGTCATGGACTGTGCGGCTGGTCTCGGCGGAGGTTCGAGTCCTCCATCGGGCATGGGTGTGTGTGTTTGTCCTAGGCGCTTCAGTCTGGAACCGCACTACCGCTACGGTCGCAGGTTCGAATCCTGCCTCGGGCATGGATGTGTGTGATGTCCATAGGTTAGTTAGGTTTAGGTAGTTCTAAATTCTAGGGTATTGATGACCTCAGATGTTGAGTCCCATAGTGCTCAGAGCCATTTGACCCATATTGTGTGTTTGTCCTTATGATAATTTAGGCTAAGTAGCGTGTAAGCTTAGGGCCTGATGACCTTAGCAGTTAAGTTCCATAACATTACACACACATTTGAACATTTTTTTAGATGCTTTCGTTACAAAAAAAGAAGAACAAAACATAAGATTCGATCTGAACTAGGAGCTTGAAATTGCGAAACTCTGGTGTTAGTCGCTACCAACTCACTTGGTTTGTTGACGTGCGAGTTGACTAACGAAGTCGCGTCTAAAGTTTGACCGTCATTTTCTCGAAAACTATTGAGTATTGGCACCTAAGCTAGAATAGTTGCCTCTTTATTTGCACCCTTCAATCACCATGCCAGGTTTCTAATATATTAACAGTGCGACATAGGATGGTTCCCCTTGTCAGCCGCAGAACTATGTCAAGTATTAGTATTGGATTGTTGCTATAGAGGAGACGCGGCAGGCCAGACCTTTAATGTGTTGAAGTACTATGTGAAAAGTACCATTGGGTTTGCACATTCAATAAAAACGTATCAAACTCTAGTAAAATTGTTACCTAACATGTTCTGCGGAGCTTTTTAAACATGCCAAGGCAGCTCACAACAGCGCGAAGCGCAGAAGTCGATTCGACGTCGTCGGGAGACGAGGTCACAGTGCAGTCCATTTGTCGCGTCAGCCGCGTTTCATTTAATTTGGCGCGGCCGTGACGACGTTACCGCACAGTGGCGGCTGCACCAACACCGCCTACGAGCGCTCCCCGGCGCTGCACCAGCCAGCGGCCTACGCCGCGTCGCTGCCGCCTTTCCAGCTCCTTTCTCGACGGGGCCAACTGCAATGTACAGTTCTCTGCAAACACAATTAGCGTAAGTGAGTTATAGCGGCCGCGCCGGACGCGCGTGGACTGGGGAGCGGCGCTGTCTGCGCGCGGCGCGGTTGGTAGGCCTGGCCGTCCCCGCGAGGGCGGGAAAGCCCCCGCCGGAGTTATACGCTATGGTGGTAGGGGAGTGGGGGGCGGCCAACTTACGGCCCGGCCCGCCGTAAACCGCGGGGACGCCAGGGGTCACGTGTAAACAAAGAATAATTAATGTTTCCCGAGCCGGCGGCCGCAGGGGAAGCGGGCGCGCGTGCCCGCAGCTGCTCTTTCCCCCGACTTTTTTTTTCACTTCCTCGGATAACATTTCACAGCCAAACGTAACTGAAATAGTCGTAACGGGCGCCGGAGGAGCTGCGCGCCTAAGCTGTGTAGCCTGAAATTCAGCTCTGTTTTCTGAAACAATACAGTTGCCAAACAAACACAGCACACACAGAACTCGATGGATCACCTGTGAGAGGAGAATCTGAAGTAAATGGTCTTGCGATGAATAAATGCAGCATCTGCATGTATTGAAAGAAATTTCTAGAACAAAAGTAGATGAAAGGATTGTTGTAGCTATTTACTATACGCTTTGTTGTAACTAATTACCACAGGCCACAAGGAGTTTAAGAAACCTTATCCACAGCTACACTTTTCTGGAGTCAATTGGTTGTCTGCATTGAACTCCTCACATACAGAGAGACGCGCGCGCGCGCGTAAATACATAAAACCGTCATTAAATTCTAGGTGTTACATCAAAATCGGCAACCCATTTTCCACTGTTTTGGTTCGTCATCCAAGTGCCAATAAAGTACCACCGATTGCGTCTGCTTGACTTCGCATAAGCTTCTTTTCCATACACTGGTTCTTCTGTAAATAAAATACAGACCAGAATGAGATTTTCACTCTGCAGCGGAGTGTGCGCTGATATGAAACTTCCTGGCAGATTAAAACTGTGTGCCCGACCGAGACTCGAACTCTGTTTTAATCTGCCACGAAGTTTCATGTCAGCGCACACTCCGCTGCAGAATGAAAATCTCATTCTGGAAACATCCCCCAGGCTGTGACTAAGCCATGTCTCCGCAATATCCTTTCTTTCAGGAGTGCTACTTCTGCAAGGTTCGCATGAGAGCTTCTGTAAAGTTTGGAAGGTAGGAGACGGATTCTGGCAGAAGTAAAGCTGTGAGTACAGGTCGTGCCTCGTGCTTCGGTAGCTCAGATGGTACAGCACTTGCCCGCGTAAGGCTAAGGTCCCGAGTTCGAGTCTCGGTCGGGCACACAGTTTTAATCTGCCAGGAAGTTTCAAAATACAGACTGACTACACTGACTAACATATTCCAGAGATGACACTGAGGACATGAACAAACGACACTGACAGTAGTTATCTGCGAAAATTTCACTTACAACGTATTAGAGCTAAGTTTTAAAAAAAATGCGTAAATCTATGGAAGGTTCTGTTACGGTCTTTCTCGTTTGCACATTGCGCGAATTATCACATCTATCTCGGTGGATTGATATTTCTAGTTCTTCAAGCAGGTCAAGCTTTCTTCCTTCCTTCATCTACATGTACATCTACATACATATTCCGCAAGGCACCACATGATGCATGGTGGAAGGTACCCCCTACCACACCTAGTCCTTTCCTTTCCTGTCCCACTCGCAGGTAGAAAGAGAGGAAAACGACAACTATAGCCTCCATATGAGCCCTAAATTTTCGTATCTTACCTTCGTGGTCCCAACTCGAATTGTGTGCTCGCGGCAATGAACCGTTCCGTACTCAGCCTCAAATGCCGGTTCTCTCAACTTCCTCAGTGGTGTCCTTAGGAATGAGTGTCATCTTCTCTCCAGGGATTCCCACTTGAGCTCCCGAAGCACATCCGCAACACCTACACGCTGATCTAATCTACCAGTAACAAATCTAGCAGCTCGCCTCTGCATTGCTTCGATGTCTTCTTTCAGTCCGGCATGACGCGGGTCTCAAACACTCGAGCAGAACTCAAGAATAGGTCACATTTGAGTCCTACATGCGGTCACCTTTACCGATGAACCACACTTTCCTAACATTCTCCTAACAAACCGTTGTCGACCATTCGCCTTCTCTACCACAAACCTCACATGCTCGTTCCATTTCATATCGATTCCCACGTTACGCCCAGTTGGTAAACGACTGCTATTGCTTTATCCGAACATAACGAGTTTGTTTTTCCTGCTCATCCCATTAACTTACATTTTTCTACATCAAATTCCTGCTGCTATTGACCACACCAACTAAACGTTTTATCTAAGTTATGTTGTATCAACATACAGTCACTTATTTCGACACTTTCCTGTACACCATAGTATAGTCAGGGATCAACCACAGATTGCTGTCCACCCTGTCTGCCAGATGATTTATGTATACAGAAAATAACAACGGTCTTATGACACTTCCCTGAGGTACTCCTGATGTTGCGCCTGACTCCGATGAATACTCGCCATCGAAAACAACATACTGGGTTCTGCTACTTCAGCAGTCTTCGAGCCAGTCACATATCTGGCTGACTATTCCGTATGCACGTACCTTCGTCAACAGCCTGCAGTAAGGTACCGTGTCGAATGTTTTCCAGAAATCTAGAACTTGTGATCAGCCTGTTGTCCTTCATCCACAGTTCGCAGTATTTCAAGTGAGAAAAGGAGGAGGCTGGGTTTCGAGTGAGCAATGCTCTCTGAAGCCGTGCTGATTCCCAGACATGAGCTCTTCGGCCTCTAAGAAATTATTATATTCGAACTCAGAATGCTCTAGAATTCGGCAGGAAACCGATGTTAAGGGTACTGCTCTGTAATTCTCCTACGAGAATGCGTCCTGTCAACTGATTCATTCTTGCAGTCAAGTTGCGGCATCAGTTTCTTTATTCTGTAGTTCGATATAATATCTCCTAATTAGTTACTGAATCTATCCATCAGATACTCAGTGCTTTCATGTAGCAGCACATGTCAAAAATTTCTGTTCTTGTCTGAACCGCTTGTCTACATTTATCTACATGGATACTTGCAGATCATTTTAAGTGCCTGGCGGAAAGTTCACCGAACCCTCTTCACAATTATCTATTATTCCAAACTCGCATAGCGTCTGGAAAGAGCGAACACCTGTTTCTTTCCGTACGAGCTCTGATTTCCCTTATTTTATTGTGGTGATCGTTGCTCCCTATGTAGTTCGGCGTCAACCAAATGTTTTGGCATTCGGAGGATAAAGTTGGTGACTGAAATTTCGTGAGAAGATTCCGACACAATGAAAAACGGCTTTATTTTAATGATGTCCACCCCAGATCCTGTACCATTTCAGTGACACTCTCTCCCCTATTTCGCTATAATAAAAAACCTGCTGCCCTTCTTTGAACTTTTTCGATGTACTCCGTCAACCCTATCTGGTAAAGATCCCACACCACACAGCAGTATTCTAAAAGACGACGGACAAGGTTAGTCCAGGAAGTCTCTTTAGCAGGTCTGTTACATTTTCTAAGAGTCCCTTCTATAAAACTCAGTCTTTGGTTAACGTTTCCCCTCAACATTTTCTATGTGTTCCTTCCAATTTTGGTTGTTCGTAATTGTAATTCCTTAGTATTCATTTGTATTTACGGCCTTTAGATTTGACTGATTTATCGTGCAACCGATGTTTAACGGATTCCTTTTGGCACTCATGTGGATGACATAACACTCCTCGTTATTTAGGGTCAATTGCCAGTTTTCCCACCATACAGATATCTTTTCTAAAGAATTTTCCAATTTTTTAGATCTTCTGATGTTTTTAATAGTCATTAAACGACAGCTTCATCTGAAAACAACTTAAGACGGCTACTCAAATTGTCTCCCAAATCGTTTGTATAGATAACAAACAGCAAAGGACCTATAAAACTGCCTTGGGGAACGCCAGAAATCACTTCTGTTTTACTCGATGATTTACAGTCAGTTACCTGTCTGAAAGAGAATTATGAATCCAGTCACATAACTGAGACAATATTTCATATACTCGCGATTTCGCTCGTTTCACTCCGATGCGGAGGTGTACTCCTCACAGATATATTAAGAAGAGATTCGTCAACCCTTAGATAATGTATGACATATGTCAACAAAGTCCTCTTCTTCAGGATTACTTTTCTTTCTCCATGTTCACTACATTTTATATACTTTCTACTTCAGCTGTCAGCAGTGATTTCGCTCAATAGCTAACCTTATGTACTACTTTTAATGGCTCATTTCCTATTCATATCCCTTCAACATGGTCTGATTTAATTCGACTATATTCCATCTACCTATTTGATACTTTTGATGATGTTTTCCTTATCTCTTTCCAAAATACTACGCACAATGTTCAACTACTCTGGCAAGACGTTTGCCGTACCTGACAGAAATATAATATCGGCATATTTCAATATTTTTATTTCTTCTCCCTGAACCGTAATTGCATCTACAATTATCTCCTTGTTTCCATTTATTGCTTGCTGAGTGTACAGAGTGAATGGTATTCGGAATACGCCAGCTCCATGTGTTACTTCCACTGCTTCCCTTTAGTGTCGTTCGGCTCTTATAAATGCAACCTGGTTTCTGTACAAGTTATGGATATCTTTTTAATTCCTTTATTTTATCGCTGCTTCACACTTTCAGAAACTGTATTCCAGTCAACATTGTCAGAGGCTTCCTCTAAATATACAGATGCGTTACATGTAGGTTAGCGTTTCTTCAACCTTATCTTCAAAGATACATTATAAAGTCAATATTGCCTCACCATGTTTCCACGTTTCTCTGGAACCCAAAATCATGCTTGCTCAGGACACCTCCTACCAGTTGTTTTATTCTCTTGTACATAATTCATCCCTTGCTGCCATGGCGTACGAAACTGATGGTTCGTAACAGGAATTATAATATTCTTCTTGAACCCTGAGGATATTTCGCCTGTGAAACTCGTCTCGCGGCAGCATATCTTTCCTGTCATCTTCATTTACTTTCTCTTATCTTTCTGTAACGATCAGGTATCGACATTATGCACAACACTCATACACTAAACAGACACAGAAAATTATAACGTAATGGACATTGTCTCAGGTTAAAATAGTTCTATACCACCAGTTCCGCCCTAGGTTTTCTGTAAGTTTTCCTTGCTTGTCAGGTAAATACCGAAGCTTTCCATTTATACGCATATGGGAACCCAATATCCTTCGCTATCAGTTCGCCTGGTAACTGGTTGAAAAGAACAAAAGAACCATGATTAGGTAGTGGGCCGGATGTAAAGCGCTTCTCCCTACTACTCCTCGCAGTGGCTACAGAAAAAAATACATAGCACTCAAGTCAATTTACCTTGTAAATAACCCTTCTATTTATTTATTCCACCTTCTTGCTTTAGGCACTTCTCGTTTCTCCAAAGATCTCTTTCATTTTCTTGTTGATGTCAACTTTCTTCCCCCGACGTATAACCTGAGTTTCGCTGGGTGTATAAAATATTCAAATGACTTACGGGAATGGAGCCGCGTGATGTCTTCGCCAACCGCCGATATTTCGGCACGTGCCCTCCCTGTTATTTTCAAGTCACAAATGCAGCAAGGAAGCACTGTGCAAGGGAATTTGGAACATCGGTTATCAGAATATGTCCGGACTCTGTAAACCTTAGCGCTGCCACACAACCAAAATTTCCCGACGGCAGAAGTTATCGATGGAGAATGTTAATAACTAACGGGTGAGATAGTGTTAACTCTGTCTCTCTATTCTAAGGCCTTGCATTTGTGCTCTAGCCACTCCTGTTTAGCCATTTGGCACTGCCTGGGAGCTGAACTCAAATATCTGGTATCTCAGTTATACACTCCTGGAAATTGAAATAAGAACACCGTGAATTCATTGTCCCAGGAAGGGGAAACTTTATTGACACATTCCTGGGGTCAGATACATCACATGATCACCCTGAAAGAACCACAGGCACATAGACACAAGCAACAGAGCATGCACAATGTCGGCACTAGTACAGTGTATATCCACCTTTCGCAGCAATTCAGGCTGCTATTCTCCCATGGAGACGATCGTAGAGATGCTGGATGTAGTCCTGTGGAACGGCTTGCCTTGCCAATTCCACCTGGCGCCTCAGTTGGACCAGCGTTCTTGCTGGACGTGCAGACAGCGTGCGACGACGCTTCATCCAGTCCCAAACATGCTCAATGGGGGCAGATCCGGAGATCTTGGTGGCCAGGGTAGTTGACTTACACCTTCTAGAGCACGTTGGGTGGCACGGGATACATGCGGACGTGCATTGTCCTGTTGGAACAGCAAGTTCCCTTGCCGGTCTAGGAATGGTAGAACGATGGGTTCGATGACGGTTTGGATGTACCGTGCACTATTCAGTGTCCCCTCGACGATCACCAGAGGTAGGAGATCGCTCCCCACACCATGATGCCGGGTGTTGGCCCTGTGTGCCTTGGTCGTATGCAGTCCTGATTGTGGCGCTCACCTGCACGGCGCCAAACACGCATACGACCAGCATTGGCACCAAAGCAGAAGCGACTCTCATCACTGAAGACGACACGTCTCCATTCGTCCCTCCATTCACGCCTGTCGCGACACCACTGGAGGCGGGCTGCACGATGTTGGGGCGTGAGCGGAAGACGGCCTAACGGTGTGCGGGACCGTAGCCCAGCTTCATGGAGACGGTTGCGAATGGTCCTCGCCGATACCCCAGGAGCAACAGTGTCCCTAATTTGCTGGGAAGTGGCGGTGCGGTCCCCTACGGCACTGCGTAGGATCCTACGGTCTTGGGGTGCATCCGTGCGTCGCTGCGGTCCGGTCCCAGGTCGACGGGAACGTGCACCTTCCGCCGACCACTGGCGATAACATCGATGTACTGTGGAGACCTCACGCCCCACGTGTTCAGCAATTCGGCGGTACGTCCACCCGGCCTCCCGCATGCCCACTATACGCCCTCGCTCAAAGTCCGTCAACTGCACATACGGTTCACGTCCACGCTGTCGCGGCATGCTACCAGTGTTAAAGACTGCGATGGAGCTCCGTATGCCACGGCAAACTGGCTGACACTGACGGCGGCGGTGCACAAATGCTGCGCAGCTATCGCCATTCGACGGCGAACACCGCGGTTCCTGGTGTGTCCGCTGTGCCGTGCGTGTGATCATTGCTTGTACAGCCCTCTCGCAGTGTCCGGAGCAAGTATGGTGGGTCTGACACACCGGTGTCAATGTGTTCTTTTTTCCATTTCCAGGAGTGTATATACTTCTTCGAAGACAATACGCAGAACACGGCCTAACATGCTGGACAGGAAACTGGATCGAGCCAAAATCTTACCTAAAAACTCATTAGGTATTTATCACAACAAATCCCTTAAAGCTCGATTGAGGTTTCAACTCGAATAGTCAACCTCACAGAAATAGCAAGGCTACCCTGTTTAGTATGTTGTCTTTGTGGTCTTCAGTCCTGAGACCGGGTTGATGCAGCTCTCCATGCTACTCTATCCTGTGCAAGCTTCTTCATCTCCCAGTACCTACTGCTACCTACATCCTTCTGAATCTGCTTAGTGTAGTCATCTCTTGGTCTCCCTCTACGATTTTTACCGTCCACGCTCCCCTCCAATACGAAATTGGTGATCCCTTAATGCCTCAGAACATGTCCTACCAACCGATCCCTTCTTCTGGTCAAGTTGTGCCAGAAACTTCTCTTCTCCCCAATCCGATTCAATACTTCCTCATTAGTTGTGTTATCTACCCATCTAATCTTCAGCATTCTTCTGTAGCACCACATTTCGAAAGCTTCTATTTTCTTCTTGTCCAAACTATTTATCGTCCATGATTCACTTCCATACGTGGCTACACTCCATACAAATACTTTCAGAAATGACTTCTTGACACTTAAATCGATACTCGATGTTAACAAATTTCTCTTCTTCAGAAACGCTTGCTGTGCCATTGCCAGTCTACATGTTATATCCTCTCTACTTCGACCATCATCACTTAATTTGCTACCCAAATAGCAAAACTCCTTTACTACTTTAAGTGTCTCTTTTCCTAATCTAATTCCCTGAGCATCACCTGACTTAATTCGACTACATTCCATTATCCTCGTTTTGTTGTTGTTGTGACTGCTGTTATGTTTTTGAATAACTGCACCATGTGTTGTGATAGAGTTTAGTATAAGAAATAAAATACGACGAGAGACTAAACCAGTGCGATGACAACATGTACAGCATAGTAAAATTATGCCGAGGAAGTCTTGTACTGGGAAATCGGAGATCTGCGCAAGGGATTTTTCAGTTCCTCAGGACAATGCACAACTTTATGTACTATGGTCACAGAAACATCGTCCATCTGCAAATCGGCCGACAGTCGAGCGTTCAGTCAACCACTTAAATGAAGCGTTCCCTATGGAAAGATCCCATATTGCTAACCACAGATTCCACGTCGAAGATTACTATGACATTCAAAAAACTCAAAGGCGCTTCTACAATGTCCTACATGGAATTAATCAGCTGACTGAACAGGTAGTTGTGACTGCTGTTTTGTTTTTGAATAACTGCACCATGTGTTGTGATAGAGTGCTCACAGGTAAAATAAACAATCTCCATTATGTCAGGGACAGGAATAGTGTTGAATTTTTACAATGAAGAGAGAAGCACTAGAACTTACATAGATGCTGAACGTACAAATATAAATTTTATGATTCGACTGGTTTTTTTATTGTAAAAATAATACAGTGGTAATAAGGTGTGAGTTTTTCGTGAGTTCTAAACATTTTTCTGCTAAGAGGCAACTTGTCATGTGTTCATCATGAGCCGACGGTTGTTTTCAGTTACACTTACTTATTATTAATATGTACTAGATGATTTATATACATTGTGTTTTGTTTGTACTATTTCAGAACCGTTATGTACATTTGTTATTTTTAAAAACGTTAATGAATCTTCGTGCCGGGGTGTCTAGGTGTCCTTTCTCGGACAAATGGAATAAAATTGTTAAAAAATGTTCATGCTGTTCAAATAATTAACAGCCAGTTTAACCAAAATCTTGTGTAACATGACTGAAAACGTAGCTAAAAAAGATTTTCGCAAATAACTAAGTACAGAAAAGCATGATACATCTAATATTGGCGTAATTCAACATGCACCTGAGGTTTATTTGCAAATATGTGGACCATAACGCATGACGATGTAGCAGCTGTGTTTAACATCTTTGCGCGGTATATAGATTGTAACGTTCTTTAAACATAATAACTGTTTTGAATACTTAGTAAAATTATTCTGATTTTATTGGAATACATAGAATGATGGCGGGTGCATACCAATATTTAAACTGTCTTACCTGTAAAGCAGCAACGGTGAAGCGCGATATATTCCTCTCATAAAAAGTAAAATAAAATATGCTAGCTACAGGCTCAGCAGTGTGCAATGCTGGCCTTAATACTTTGGAATGTAAATGAAATTTTTTTGTCTGATATATGGAAACATTTAAGAAAAATCCAGCTTCTTTGGAAAACATTTGGCCTGGACAGGGAGGCGACAGTGATTGTGGTGAATTGCTAACGCTAATTTTTTGAAAAATTAGATTGGAAGTTAAGTTTGTGTTTTCAAAAACATCTGACAGTTGAAGTTACATTGGGCAAAAAATACATCACATTTATTAATTTATTTACGGACAATGAGATTTACACAGCAAGTATCATCTAACCTCACTAAAACAGTCTAAATGCAGATCATCAAATTATATATATATATCTCTGTTAACTAATCCTAGAAACATTACAAAAGTGAAATATCTAACTAGCCTTTTTATCAAATCAGTGTATGTACATTTTGGGGTTATTCAACAACTGACAATTACCAGCCAACTCATCTCTACTAACGCGCTGGCAAAACGAGATTTATAAATATTTAACATCTTTACCGTGCTTGTGAGAAGACTTTTGCCCACGTGTCCTCCTAATTCCTACATTGGTGGCTTAACTGGATACTCCACAAAAACTACCTACACCATCCTCTTCCACTCACGGACAGCTACATACAACAGTGCACCCAGCGCTCCCTTACTCCTACACTAAGTCTCAGACTAGAAGCAGTACCTTTGTCTCTGCGGTCGTGCACAACCAGTGATGCACTTTATAAAGCCTATCAGACATATACAGTTCATAAAATCATAGTTCCATTTTGGTTTACATTAATATTATTGTCATATTCGGGTGCCACATATAAGTGTACTCCAGTACACTCCTTTGAAACTATCAGGTTGGTACGGGAGTGCCGTCTGTCAGTGTTTCAGTTCTATCGCCTTCTTATCAGTAGCGCGTCTTTCAAATGTGAAACACTTAGCAAACATAACAATGGAATTTATAGTAGAGCATATGCTTTCCTAGACGTATAAAGGTGTTGCAAGTGGCGTAGTCTTGTACGCAGTCGCTACTTGTTAAGTGTGTGGAAACAGAAAAGAGTAACACGCAACCGAAACTTTTTTCGTAATTAACGACAAGTATTAAAAAATTCGTTGGTCTGTCGTTTTATGTGCTCTACTGCCATAAAATTTTAATTAAAGAACTTACATTTTTTATGGATGAAGTTTTGCAATAACTTTACTTCTGGCAGTATTACCTAAGCGCCGTAGTGCGGTATGAGACACTGCTTATCTTTCATAAGTTTGATGCAGTGAGTGGCCACATGCTTATGGAACAAATGTCTCCAATTCTCCTGTTTAATCAGGCACATAGAGCAGGAGAAATGTCTAATGGAAGGTCTAGTGTTAAAAGAAAAGTCTCTGCGATTTCAGCTGCTGCAGACTTAAATTGCTATAATGACTTCTGTAGTTTTCCCTACGTGATTGATTGAAAGTGCTTGTGTGTGTGTGTGTGTGTGTGTGTGTGTGTTTGTGTGTGTGTGTGTTTGTGTGTTTGTGTGTTTGTGTGTTTGTGTATGTTCTAGCCGTGTTGAATGATCCTGTTCGACCATACGAAACATAATATTCCACGACTGACATGTAATCATTTACAGAAGTTCCAAACACATGTCAGACAACTGTTCTGAACGTCTGGAAAAGACATTCACGTCAGCAGCGGAACATCATGTATGAAACCGAATGATTCAACAAGGCTGTCAAATAGAAAACGTAACATACAGAAATAAGTTCTTCTTTTCCGTGTAATTAGGATAATTTATTGTACATATCCAGGCCATTTAGGCGTATGGCAGGAAACAAAAATATAAAAACATATAAACATAAAAGATCTTTCCCTGTAAGCACTAATTAAAACAGTATGGTTTCTATGATGTTTCTGTACTTTGGTAACCCGATCACTCTTTTGTAAGAGTAGGCTGATAATGGTAGTTTGCTATGCATCAGAGTTAAGAGGATTGTGTGTACAAAAGTATAGGAAAAGCTGTTCAACATCAAACTCCATTTTCAATCTCAGAAACTACAATGCCGACAAGATATGAAGCAGATACTGTCAAGATGAGTACCCTCTGTACATGGAACCAACAGCATAGATATTCATGAGAAATAATCGGGCTTCCGGAAATATCTGCACGATGATGTGAATATGTGTTAAACCATGCTTTTGGAGGTCAACGATATAACTATTTGTTATTAAATTAGCATTAGACGGAACAGCAATCAGGCACATCAGTTGACTCGTATGATTCAATACCATCAAATTAATTACAGCGAAATCTTTGTTTGTCAAATTGACTGTCAGGAAAACTATAGACTTCCTAATTTATGAACCTGATGTGATAAGAACTGTTGTCAAGTGATTCACGACTTATAGTACTTCTATTGTTTTCTCTCAATAAATACGAATTAAAAATCTCAAGTATGGATTGTACTGAATTCTATCAATTGTTTTCACCTTACAAAGAACACTAGATAAATGTCACTAGAAGAACCGGTTCTTAGTCATAACAGTGGGTTTAATGGTTTGTTATCTAATATCTTTTCACGTACGCCGATGTTTAAAACTGTTATGTAGAATGCTTTTAGAAATTTGTCTACTGGGAATTTGTTTTTCGTGCACATTAAAGTATTTTATGTCCTGTAACGTTAACAGTAATGTTCAGGCTTATTTGTTACACACTTGTACAGTTAGCCTGACCTTACGTACAATAAAAGCAGCAAATTTACTCCTTAGCTCCATCAAGAGTTATTGATTTATTATGATGCTCACTCTAGAGCCGACATGATGGGACCTGTTATTAAAGTGGCATATGTACTGCAATTTTTTCTTTTAATTTGAAAGACGGAGACTATGAAGAGAACGATTGCAATAGAATCGGACTAGCTGTAAACTTTGAGACCTCCACACGTACTTCAAATAGCTAGCTATAACATAACAAATTGATATACACTACCGGTCAGTAGCTTCCCATCACCTGTTACAACTACGGATTTGTGGTTGAATCAGGGATTTCGATTTGAGTGTTGTATCATTCTCCCATTCGGACAACAAAACAAGTACAAATGAGTAATGATTAAGTGCCTCTGTTGTGTACTTGACTGGTTGTTCGCCTAAAGGGGCGCAGATGAGTATCAACAAGAACGCTAACCTGTCTTCATTTAAGACAGCTCCAGTCGAATAGACTCTTCTGTCTGTGTAGCAGTTATTTCAGGTTGTTTTACAGTACACTGTGTGCATCTAGCAGTGTGTTTGAATACCTGATAGCAATGTTGACTGAAAGCGTTTTTCACAACTACGTCAGTATGTTTCCTTATATACGTCACACGTTTTAGAACATTTAAAGAGGAATACTAACACAAGTAAACTGTAAGGAAGTTTAACGGATCTACGGAAGGAAATTTTAAGCTTATTTCTTCGTCCTTAACTACGTAGTTGATGGTGACTCGCATCTTCACGTGCTACTTTCGATCGAATTTTCTATTCAATGGTTGCTAAAACAGCTTCATATTTTAATACGTTATTTTTTTAGTGTGTAACATTGTCCCCCAATATATCTACAAAATTAGTATAAAAAGCAGCACCGTATGGTCCTTGTACCAGTCAAGAATGAGATACTTTCTCGCTTCAACACTGTTTCCATACAGGCACCACAGAACAAAAAATTTGATGCTCTGTATCGAAACGTCAGTGTGTTTATCTCTAGGTGGTAAGTCTTCAGTACTTACCGTCACTAACACATGCAGTAACATGTAGTATACACTGAGTGACGTGTCTCGTCGGTGTCAAGAACGGAATGCCCTTTATTGCATGAGAAATCGTAAGATATTTGGAGAAATTAATCTAAAGGTTGATGAAGTTCACGAAAGGGTTATAACTGCAAATAAGTTCTGTTTATTCTTTTCTCATTTCATTTGTTCCAGATACTGACTGAGAAAGCACGGGAGATTAACAAAAATCCTTGGTCTTTAAATCTGGGAAATGTCAACTATCACTAATAAATAAACACGTTTGTCAAGGTTACAACTCCTTCGTTACCTATGGCGCACCGTGTATTTTCATTCGAGCGAATTTGCCTCACCCCATATGTAAATCGACGAATTTTTAATTAAGAAATCACGTTTTTAACACAGCGTAAGCACCAAAGCGTAATAAATAGACGAATTTGTAACAAAGAAATCACGTTTTTAACACAGCGTACGCACCAAAGCGTAAGTTAAATAAAGTTCAGAATCTCAAACACTGGCAGAAATTCCTGGCGGTATTTTCGTTCTGTCGTTACAACTACAAGAAAATTCGTCTTTTTCTCATCAGACACGTTTCGCTTTATTGAGAGGTAAAGCATCATCAGTGGTCTTTAATTAAAGATATTGACAATGTGATAAATGCGTAATTATGCTGTTACCGTAGTACATGCAACAATCTTAAGCAAAAGGAAAAGTTAATGAGTAATGGGAAGCACTTTTCGTTATACCGTGTTCAAAATATAACATTAGGACAAGTTTTATTCCGAGAAAGAGGTTATATAAATTCCGTGTACACTTGTAGACTCACATAAAGTAAGTTCAGCGAATACTCACGCGAGTGAAATTTTTCTGTAGTTTATTTAATGGACAGGGGCACCAATATAGAAACAAGTGTAGCCTACTAAAGAAATAAGAGTTAGCGAAACATAACCATGTACTAAAATCCATAGTTACATCTTTTGCAGGGAAGTGTAGAAAAGCGGGTAAAAACTCCATCACAAGTCGTCAAATCTCTTCTGTATAAACTACTTAGTAATCTATAGATTTCTGTGTGAGAAGTAATGAAACAAAAGAACACCCGAAAATCAGGAAGTAATGAGCTATAAGCATTTTAAGCCTAGTAAAAGATCAAACACGTATTTAGGGGTAGTGTATCTTGAAATAATATTGCATTTAACTCAAATGAAATTCTGTACTCACATGTCACCATGTATGAGATTTCTTCAAGCCCCTTAGAGGGTTTTTGAGCGACAGACGTGGTTCTTTCTTTTTATTTTAGGAATGACGTCTTTTACTTGCCCTTATTTTATATAAAGTACATAATTCAGATTCAGATGTTAAAGGTTTCCGAAAGTTGAATCGAATTTCGCGTATAACGAGTTTTCTACAAATTATCTCATCCAATTATATTGGGGTGTAATTGCTTTTTTAATTGAAAATATTGACTGTTTTGATACGAATTAATTTAAACTGCGGTCAGTGTAAGAGAGTGGAACTACATTTGAGCCAGACGTACAGAAAAACGAGTTATATTTCTCATTACGTTCCAATGCATCGAAATTTATCAACGAGAGTTTTGCGTATTGTTCTGTAGGATCTTTGAAGCGCTATCAATGTGGTATGGATGTAAAACAATAAGCATTTAAAGTACATTCAAACAGTTCTGTATTCTTTTATTCCTTTTCTTTCTTCTCGGTGAAACGACGTGAGTATCCTCGCGCAGGCAAAAATCCTATTAAACCACAGTTAGGTAGAGTTGGTAAATTTCCATGCACAGACTACTTTATTCATATTGGCTAGCTGCAGAGCTCCCAGATTCCGTTTGCGTTAATTTGGTCACCAGTATGCATGTGGACGATTGGATGTCTATTGCACTTGCACACTGCACACCAGGATTTACAACCCAGACTCAACTATGGCTGTGTATGGCGTTTGAGGCGTAGTTTTTATTGTGCCACTATTTACTTTCTTTCAGTCATTCAGGCTGTCAACAATATAAGGTCACCTCTTAGCCCATGGGTCAATTTTAATTTATTATTCAGTTTATATATCGTGTGAAGAGGAATGTTCCCAGTAGCGGAAGATGAGAATTGTTCTAGTTTGAATTTCTATTTGTGTTGTGTCCGCCCATTCCACCGGTTTCCTCCATTCTACAAAACAATAATTTGCAATATGGACGCCGTAGGAAAGTAGAAGGGGTGGACTCAAAGTTCTTACTGCAAAAATAACTAAAAAATTTTATACAAGTTTTATTTATTTTTTAATTCAAAAACTATTGCTTGGATTAGCTGGTTAACTAATACTGTGATAACTTTTAATTAATAATTCAATCTATAAAGCTGCTATCTGCGACGTATGTAAGGCTAATATGACAAGAAATTCACAATAGTTTCAAAAGTTCTTACTGTTTGGCAAAATAAAGTTTAATGCTCTGGTCGTACTCATACCGTCTGGTAGTTTCTTGTAAGAGATGTATTGTGATCCTCCAACATCTTGACGACTCTCTATGCTTCATCTTTTACAACTCCAAGTTTACTAACAACTGGTAACAAAAGCGTCGTTTCCGTTTGACTGAGAAGGATCTATCTTGTGAAATTTGTCGCTTAAATTACGTCTGGTGAAAGGACTCTCGTCTTATTCGCAACAAACTGTTGAGTCACGTTATTGATAATTTCTGGGATTTGATTTATCTCTATTTGAACATATTTTAATATTTCTGGCTGTTGATTCTGCCTCGCAGTTCAATGGAGTGTCCACTTTAATTTTTGGTTCAGAAGCCTTAATTGTATCAAACACAGCTACGACGACAGAAATGTCGACAGGTAGCACAAATGACATTCAAACATGCTATTTTGACTTCAAAAGCGCAATGATATGGAAAATACTGATAGCACAAACTGCATTCTGTTATAGTGGACAAAGTCATCAGGGAAGTTAAATTGTTTCAAGTGGTAAATAACTTCCGCCGTACAACTTTCATTATTGATAATTGCTGGAGCACGGAAAGTTACTATATATGATGATTTTTCAATAAGCTCGATTGCACCTCATTCTGAAAGTTTAAAAATATTCTACTACTTCTCCTTCTGCTTTAGCCGTTTCCGACCTCCATAGCCCTCTTTTCTCTCAATCACTAGGTCTCCAATAGCTTCCCGTCTGTATTTTTCACATCTTGGCGCTGGCCTTCCTCTTCTTCTTCTTCCGGCCGACTCCTAGTTTAAAATCTTCCTTGGCCACCTCAGTGTTTTAAGATTTCATTGTTTTTCCGATGCCTATTGTTCTTCACTTTGCAGTAAACTGAAATTGTGTACTGCGAAAACATGAAAATAGAAATATATAAGGCATTTCTAAACAAAACTATGAAAATCCTTATGATGAAAAGAAAATAAATTCTTCATGATAGTTTCATCATTTACTAGAGAAGTAGAATATTTTGGATTCATTGGCGAGTTCTGTTTCCCAACTAAACAGCTAGAACTGTAAATATAAAACTTTTCATTAAAAAATTATGCTTAATCCCCAGTTCAGATCTATTTTCACGTCTCAAATTAAAACTTATTCTGGTAATTCTACTAAGAATCCTATAAAATTTATCAGTAGGACCTTTGTTGCGGAAGTAAAGCAATTACTGAATCAAATTTTGTCATGTCACACTACTGTTTAAAAATTTTGTTCAGCCCCTCATGGTTACCGTAGATACCCTAGGGCACACGAAGCCCCATCGGACTTGATCTTTAATAGTGATCCCTTGCTTAGGCCTGTGACTTTGTATGCGGAAGACTATGACTTTTGAAATTGTTATCCAGACCCTTGGCTTTGTAACAGAATCGTAACATGTATCAAAAGTTTATTGGTGGTCCTGTGTGCTTCATATTTTGTAATATTCTGCACGCTGATATACCTTACACTCCAAAACATTGACATATCAGTGTTCATTAATGACGCAATTCATGTAATTTCCAAACAGCCATAGCACAACTTTTTTTGTTTTCTGAGCACTGAATAAAACACCGTCAAGACATGTGTTTCCACAACATGTCTTGCCCTCAAAATCACTTCTGAAAATGTTTTTATGTATATGATGCTATAAATAGAATGAGTCTGATTCCTAAGATGATTTCTCCGTAAACACAAATACCTCTAAAACTATCTGTACGGTACTTCACGCCAGTTATATGAAAAGCCAATGCTTCAACGCAGGACGGAAAATATATTTCAGCGTGTGTTCCGTACCCAGCCTTTGCCCTATCTTTCCCACAGAAACTTAAACTATGGACACATGCTTAAAATTACCATAACTGAATGTGCAGTAGTTCCTTTCCTTCTATTTTCCAATATTTTTTATGCATACAATTTATATCAAAACTACAGAAACAACAAATAACTTAGTGAATTGCTGACTTTCATGTTAGCTTCACTCGCACCCCTTCACGGCTGTCTCAGCTCGCTAAGAAGTCCTCTTTCTCCAGTAGCTGGAGATCGATTCCACGCATTGACCCTATGCTACACTTGAGACTCGTTTAGCACCCGCTGCTTCGCTCACGTACAACGTATGGTCTGCAGAGATTTTTTGTTTTCATTTTATCGAATTTTTACATTGTTCACAAATTGCAACATCTTCTAAGTTTTTTACGATAATTAATACCATATAAGCATCGTCTTTTCCGAATGTACTTCTGACCAAAAAGCTATTCTGGCAGCTGAACTCCTTAGGTTTTTAACCATGGCTCTTTGCTTCCTTGTGGAGATATTTCCATACCAACTTTCATCCCTTAACTAATATTTCTTTATATTTAACCAAGAAATGAAACACCAATTTCCGTAAATTTTGCTTTAAAATTTTTAAAGGTAACGAAATATTTTCTTAAAAATTTTCGTCCTCTATTGCTCTCCCTTAGGGGCTAAATTTCCAAAAATGCTGAAACACATATTTTTTATTTTCTGAGTGTGTAATGAAATACCAGTTTTCATTGTTCTAGCTTTAAAATTCTCTTACAAGCTATCTACTTTCAAAAAGCTTACCATACCCTGTTTCTCTTCCTTACTAATGGAATTTCGGATAATCCCTTTTTCATCGACGCCAGCAGTGCAACATCAACACCCTTTCCAAGCTTCAAGTTTCTATCCTTACCGATATGGGCTGCGCGATGGCGAGTCAGTGCATCAGTCTGACCCTATTTCACCCGTTTAGAGGTTGAATTCTCAAAAACAGTGAAACATATTTTTTTTATTTCTAACTGAGAAGCCAACTATAAATTTCATACATTTAGCTTTCAAAATTCTTTCATACAGTAGTACAGTACTTTCATAAAAAGATCTCATTCTCTATTTCAGTCCCTTTGGGGTTAAATTTCCAAAAACTATGTAATAAGCATTTTTTATTTCTAACCGAGAAGTCAAATATCGATGTTCATGGATATAGTTTTAAAAGTACTTTAATAATAGTTTAAGAAAGTTATATTTAAAAATGGTTTCACTTACTCATTTACCCCAACACATATAAATTTCCAAATATTCTGAAACACATATTGCCTTATTTCTGACCGAAATAGAACCTTCATCCCCTATTGGATCGCCTTAGCATTGCAATTTCGGAAAATCCCTTCTTAAACGACTCCTACAGTATAAGATCGACAACCTTCCAAATTCCAAGTTTCTATCCTTAGCGGTTCGAGCTATGTGGTGACGAGTCAGTCAGTGAGTCAGTGCTTTTTATATATAGATATTGAGGATTAAAGAAAGTTCTGAGAATATAGATTTGAAGTACAGCATGGTAGTAAATCATGCACTATGGGAAAAATTTAAAAATGTTGCTTTAGAAGGATGTTGAAAATTAAGTGGAATTATTTTATAAGAAATGATGAGGTCCTCTTCAGAACAAGCTAGGAAATGAACATATGGAACCCACTGACACGAAGAAGGGATAGGACGATGGGACACGTGTTATCTCATCAAGGACTAAGTAACATGGTACTTGATCAAAGACTGAAGGGGAAGACTGAAACTGGAATCTATTCAACAAATAATCGAACATTTAGGTGCAAGTATTATCCTGAGGTAGAAAGGTTGGCAGAGAAGAACAGTTCATGGTGGGGCATATCAAATCAGGAAATAACAAAAGAATCGTAGACGAAATCGTTGTACATGTTACAACTGCTGTTATCCCTCGAAAGGGAGAGCCTGCAAGGATGTTCAGTCACCACCAGGAACGGCATGGTTCGCCTGAACTCCTCTATACCTGTTTCGGGGTCACTGACACGACATGTTATCCGACCAATAACGACGTATCCAGATAAGGAAAAGTAAGCAAATAATAAGCCTACTGCCGGCTGGAGTGACCGAGCGGTTCTAGGCACAACAGTCTGGAACCGGGCGACCGCTACGGTCGCATGTTCGAATCCTGCCTCGGGCATGGATGAGCATGGATGTATGGGATATCCTTAGGTTAGGTACGTTTAGCTAGTTTTAAGTTCTAGGGGACTGATGACCTCAGAAGTTAAGTCCCATAGTGGTCAAAGCCAAGACAATTAGCCTACTATAGACATTCAGTGAATTGACTGCGAAGAAATGATATGTTTCGAAATTTATTTATTTTTTCTGATTTTTACGATTTTGACGACCTGGACGTTTCCCTCTACCCTGCCGATTCCAAGTTTTACACTGCTCGTTTTTTCGTGGAATGGAACCCAACTGGGGTAACCGCTGAAAATTATCAAAGATTTTTAAAAGCGCCATGTAAGAGTCTCACGAATGAAACTTGCTATATACACTCCTGGAAATGGAAAACAGAACACATTGACACCGGTGTGTCAGTCCCACCATACTTGCTCCGGACACTGCGAGAGGGCTGTACAAGCAATGACCACACTCACGGCACAGCGGACACACCAGGAACCGCGGTATTGGCCGTCGAATGGCGCTAGCTGCGCAGCATTTGTGCACCGCCGCCGTCAGTGTCAGCCAGTTTGCCGTGGCATACGGAGCTCCATCGCAGTCTTTAACACTGGTAGCATGCCGCGACAGCGTGGACGTGAATCGTATGTGCAGTTGACGGACTTTGAGCGAGGGCGTATAGTGGGCATGCCGGAGGCCGGGTGGACGTACCGCCGAATTGCTCAACACGTGGGGCGTGAGGTCTCCACAGTACATCGATGTTGTCGCCAGTGGTCGGCGGAAGGTGCACGTGCCCGTCGACCTGGGACCGGACCGCAGCGACGCACGAATGCACGCCAAGACCGTAGGATCCTACGCAGTGCCGTAGGGGACCACACCGCCACTTCCCAGCAAATTAGGGACACTGTTGCTCCTGGGGTATCGGCGAGGACCATTCGCAACCGTCTCCATGGAGCTGGGCTATGGTCCCGCAAACCGTTAGGCCGTCTTCCGCTCACGCCCCAACATCGTGCAGCCCGCCTCCAGTGGTGTCGCGACAGGCGTGAATGGAGGGACGAATGGAGACGTGTCGTCTTCAGCGATGAGAGTCGCTTCTGCCTTGGTGCCAATGATGGTCGTATGCGTGTTTGGCGCCGTGCAGGTGAGCGCCACAATCAGGATTGCATACGACCGAGGCACACAGGGCCACCACCCGGCATCATGGTGTGGGGAGCGATCTCCTACACTGGCCGTACACCTCTGGTGATCGTCGAGGGGACAATGAATAGTGAATGGTTCATCCAAACCGTCATCGAACCCATCGTTCTACCATTCCTAGACCGGCAAGGGAACTTGCTGTTCCAACAGGACAATGCACGTCCGCATGTATCCCGTGCCACCCAACGTGCTCTAGAAGGTGTAAGTCAACTACCCTGGCCATCATGATCTCCGGATCTGTCCCCCATTGAGCATGTTTGGGACTGGATGAAGCGTCGTCTCACGCGGTCTGCACGTCCAGCACGAACGCTGGTCCAAGTGAGGCGCCAGGTGGAAATGTCATGGCAAGCCGTTCCACAGGACTACATCCAGCATCTCTACGATCATCTCCATGGGAGAATAGCAGCCTGCATTGCTGCGAAAGGTGGATATACATTGTACTAGTGCCGACATTGTGCATGCTCTGTTGCCTGTGTCTAAGTGCCTGTGGTTCTGTCAGTGTGATCTTGTGATGTATCTGACCCCAGGAATGTGTCAATAAAGTTTTCTCTTCCTGGGACAATGAATTCACGGTGTTCTTATTTAAATTTCCAGGAGTGTTTTTGGAGGCTACAGTTCAACGAACACTGTAAACTTGGGTGAGGGGAATGAAGGTAGTCGTTCAATGAAGCGAACTCATTCTCGCCCGCACTACCAATTCTCTAGTCCTTATTGGAATCACGTCTGTGTGGGCATGATGTGAAGAATTTTTATCATCTGGAAGGGACCTGTGTTGTCAGATCATATTAATCGTCGTTCTGAATTGTATAAGAAAGCATCCCTTACCTTTTGAGAGATAATTTGCTGTCGCTGTTTACTGTCCTACTAATAAACCGCACTATGTAATCTCAGTATAGCCTGAGAAAGCAATCATCCAGACAGGGAACTGCAGATCAGACTTTCCTCTAGCCTATCACAAGGCGTGCTACATGTCCAGCCCGTCTAACGAAAGATTCAATGTATACGCAAATTTACGAATCATTTGATACATCACAAAGGTCTGTCTGACTAATATTCACAAAGGCGATGAAATTAATCACTAATTAACTACTTTTCCCCAGGAGTCAGATATCATTGAAGGCTTGCCTAAACAGAACACAGTTGTCTCGTGGGAGGTGCGGGGGGGGGGGGGGGAGGGGGAGGGGGCAAATTTCCAAGTCTTCATTTAAGATATCAATCTGCCCCTTTCTTTTCGACGAGATGTTACCTCTCCAAGGAACCAAGCTTCATCACTGTGAGACAAGGCGTTGCAAGCCAGAACAAAACTTAGCTGTCACTCTGGTTAGGTTTACTACAGTTTGCTGTTCCTGCCGGCGGACATTTACTGGGCTGCGATGCTGTCGGTAATAAAACTGTCGGGAGAGGCGCTCACTCCCTCACTTGCTTGCAGTGGTCAGATGGAGCAGGTCCATGAGGTAAAGATAGTGCAGAAGTTTCCGCCAGTCGTATGCCTTTTGCACTTCCTCACAGTAGAAGTCGTGGTCCTTAAAGCTCCACTAAATAGTTTTTGCACTACAGGTAATCCTACTGCGTTCATTTCGCCTATAAACCACTAGAAATGCAACAGTTTGCATGAAGATGGGTAGGTGCAATAAAGTTAATCACGCTTGCGCAATAGTGGTTTGTACTGTCCCAGCTTGGGCTTTAATTTGTTGTCTTTCGTGAATAGCTATCATTGCAATTTCTCTCTCGGTATACATACTCTCTTTTTCTCTCTCTCTCTCTCTGATCACGGACAGAACAAGTTAGAAAAACACTCGTTTGTACCGCAAGTTGCTCCCTGTGTCTTGTCCTTCAGAATGACTTTTTCTGTGTCTGGTTTGTGCTAGTGTACTGTGCGCAGTATCCGATATTTTAATTATAGTAGGATACATAACATTTTCATTTTTTTTTAGTTTATAGAAATATAGGCGAGATTTTAACAGATATGTCCGACTTCGGACAGGTAGAATTCGCTGTGGCCTTCCTCAACCCTCTAATTAATAATTAGGAACACCTGCTAGAAGACAGCCGGCCGTGGTGGCCGAGTGGTTCTAGACGCTACAGTCTGGAACCGCGCTACCGCTACGGTCGCAGGTTCGAATCCTGCCGCGGACATGGATGCGTGTGTTAGGTTAGTTAGGTTTAAGCAGTTCTAAGCTCTATGGGACTGATGACATCAGAAGTTAAGTCCCATAGTGCTCAGAGCCATTTGAACCTTTTTTTTCCTTGAAGAGGTGAGGTTCTATGCTGGGCATGGTCAAGGCAGCAGACGGCTGGAGGCAAAGTCAAACGTACCTGGTAATTTGGTATTGTAAATCAGGCAGGCATTTTAACTTCTACCACTCCTATTGCCCCGTTTATTCATTTAAAAGAGAACCGGCGGAAGCCGATATCCAACACCGGACGCCACCATACAGCCCCAGACCATGATACCGCCCCCACCGTGTTTGACAGTGGGATGAATGTGTTTGATGTCGAGGTTGATGTTGAATTTGGAACCTACAATCACACTAATGGCACACGTACTTATTTATGGTTACAAACACTGCAACTGCCGGTACACAGCACATATACGTGCTACCTCGCATACCAGATATTATAATTCTGCCCACAGTGCCTACCATTAACAAAGAAATGCAGTGTTAAGGGCAAACGTGTATGTCCTCCACACACAAAAAGTATTGGCACAGAGCGTGGCTTCTCGAGATATTGTTGGGCTGTCAGGTACCGGAACCCCATCTGCTGCCGCAATAGACACTGCGTGTTTTTGAAGGACGTCGCTAATATGTTGCTGTATTGCGCGATAGTGGTCAGAATGGGGCCGAAGAAGCAGGAACATTCAGCGGCGTTGCGTGAGAGAGTGGTATTGCTCCGTTGACAAGGGAGAAGCTATCGACAAATCGGAGCAGAGGTATCTGTTAGCTACACCATGGTACGAACCATCATTCGTCAATATAAAGAGACTGGAACAACAGTGAATAAGTGTCGTCCTGGACATCCAAAAGTGCCTACAACCCGAGAGCGTCGCCGTATCATCGGACTTGCTCGGAAGGAACCTGCTACAAGTGCAACAACTATTGCTGAGGTTGTTCAGGCAACGTCCTACAAGACGGTTAGTGTTCAAACTATACGAAATGTGTTGAATGATTCTGACATGTAACGACGTTCTCCCAGGAAAAAGCCATACATATCGGAAATTAACCGACAGAAACGCCTGCAGTTTGCCAAGGACTACATCGGCAAGCCGATGGAGTTTTGGAACACTGTAATATTTAGTGACGAATCGAAGTTCAGTGTGTTCGGATTTGATGCAAGAAAGTTTGGCGCAAGACGAACACCCACCTCGACATCAAACACATTCATCCCACTGTCAAACACGGTGGGGGCGGTATCATGGTCTGGGGCTGTATGGTGGCGTGCGGTGTTGGAAATCTAGCTGTGATCCTCGGTACAATAGTAGATAGTGTCGGAAGTTCCATGCGGCTTTTCGCGAATGATGCTGTAGTATACAGAGAAGTTGCAGAATTAGAAAATTGCAGTGAAATGCAGGAAGATCTGCAGCGGATAAGCACTTAGTGCAGGGAGTGGCAACTGACCTTTAACATAGACAAATGTAATGTATGGCGAATACATAGAATGAAGGATCCTTTATTGTATGATTAAATGATAGCGGAACAAACACTGGTAGCAGTTACTTCTGTAAAATATCTGGGAGTATGAGTACGGAACGATTTGAAGTGGAACGATCATATAAAATTAACTGTTGGTAAGGCGGGTGCCACGTTGAGATTCATTGGGAGAGTTCTTAAAAAATGTATTCCATCAACAAAGGAGGTTGCTTACAAAACACTCGTTCGGCCTATACTTGAGTATTGCTCATCAGTGAGGGATCCGTACCTGGTCGAGTTGACAGAGGAAGTAGAGAAGATCCGAAGAAGAGGGGTGCGTTTCATCACAGGGTTATTTGGTAAGCGTGATAGCGTTACGGAGATGTTTAGCAAACTCAAGTGGCAGACTCTTTAAGACAAGCGATCTGCATCGCGGTGTAGCTTGCTGTCTAGGTTTCGAGAGGGTGCGTTTCTGGATGAGGTATCGAATATATTGCTTCCCCCTACTTAATACCTTCCGAGGAGATCACGAATGTAACATTAGAGAGATTCGAGTGGTCACGGAGGCTTTCCGGCAGTCGTTCATCCCGCGAACCATACGCAAGTGGAAGAGGAAAGGGAGGTAATGACAGTGGCATGTAAAGTGCCCTATGCCACACAACGTTGGTTGGCTTGCGGAATATAAATGTAGATGTACAATGTCTCATATGAGATACATCGACGTGTTGCGAGGTAATTTACACGCTAGTGCACAGACATTGGGCCTTACGACCTGAAACGTCCCCATGGAAAAATTGTACATGACTGTGCTTAAACTGACACACAATATCTTTTTAGCGCAACGCAATCTGACTTTCAGTAATCCCTAAAAAGGAATGGCCCTGACTTACATTAACCTATACGTTTCACAAATCACTTACCTCACAAAAATCTTCGTTACTCGAACTACTGCAATATAGCGAGCGCCACTACTGCCAGCTAAATAAAAGATTCAAACTACTGAAGACACAAACTACTGATAGGCATAGTTAGCAAATGAAAGATTTTGATACAGATCAAACAATATATTTACCTCAGTAGTGTTCAAAAGTCATAATGTATATAGCAGTTCATGACATCCAGTCTTACAAAATGTCAATACTCCGCCATCTCTCTCCCCACATCCACCACTGCTGGCGTTCACATCCAACTGTGCAACGCTACATACTGTTCACATCCAGCTGCCCAACACTACAATGGCAGACAACAATGCAAACCAGCCAAAGACTGCTCACAACACAGCCAGTGATTTTTCATACAGAGCGCTACGTGGCGTTACCAATAAGAAAACGTAAACAGCCTACTTACAGACCCAAAACCTACCGCCATGAAAATTCGGAAGTGGCTACCGTACAATGTCCCCAGAAGGTTTCTAACACCACCTCAGAAACCTGATTTGAACCCCATGGAGAACCTGTGGGCTCATCTTGACACACAAGTCAGGAAAAGGCGTCCGTCCGGTAAAAAAGACTTGGAGAAAGTGCTCCTGGAGGAATGGTCGAAAATTACCCCTGATATCACCCGGAATTTAATGCAAAGCATTCCTAGCCGTTTACGTGCTGATAGATGCGAAAGGGATGCACACTAGCTAATAGAAGGTAAACATCAATGAAGAAAACTAACACACTATCCGATTCATACGCGTGCGCCAATAAATTTTTGGAGGCAGAAAAGCGATGTTTAGTTCCATAACACTTTGGATAGGATTGGATGGGGGAAGAGACCAAACAGCGAGGTCATCGGTCTCATCGGATTAGGGAATGAAGTCGGCCGTACCCTTTCAAAGGAACCATCCCGGCATTTGCGTGGAGCGATTTAGGGAAATCACGGAAAACCTAAATCAGGATGGCCAGACGCGGGATTGAACCGTAATCCTCCCGAATGCGAGTCCAGTGTGCTAGCCACTGCATCACCTCGCTCGGTTTCATAATACTGTACGTTACTATACGAACAGATGATTTGGACATATTTGTAACCCATGTAATGTAAGGTGGCACGTGTCTGGGTTCTGTTTTGAAGTATATGTTTCGTTTAACCTACAACCACTAAAATGTAACTGTGCCAATACTTTTTGGTGCTACTGTATGTAGTTTTATGAGGGCTTATATCAGTGTTGTAAATCTATGTACACAATTTCTTTGTCTTGTAAGATGCACTTTGTGTTTGCAGTCAAGACCGGTACGCTTCATTCAGATATAAATCATTCATACAAAATAAATTCATAGAAATTATTTATTGTGAGAACTGATCTTCTGACTATGACAAGCAGTTGCCTCAACCGGCAACATTGGATCAACACTCCTCCAGGAATATGCTAGTATTTTTTCTCTTTGTCTGCAGAGACTACTTACATTGCAGGTTCAACGTCTGCAGAACGAATTTTAGTGGTGTCACTGTGCATCACTGTATTTTATTGATTTCATTGCCATTTGTTCCAGGCGTTCTAATAAAGTGAATTTAATTAAACATCGTTTGTTCATTCAGCAATTAAAACTAGAAACAACTCAGACTATTGTACACAGACCCCTGACAACAACTTATTAGTTTATATGAAAGGCCAGTGTCGTCGCATTTGTGAAACTCTGGCAATATAAACGTCCAGTGACGTGTTTGTATTAGAGAACAGCTCTGTTGAAATGGCGTTAATTAAATAGTACGTATAACGTTGCATTCTCTTATTTTTGTGCTTTGTGATTGTGGCATCAGTTGGCTACACGGTCTCAACAGAGTATGGACAGTCACTGTAGAATACTACTTCTATGCTTAAAACGAATGTGTCTACAATTTTATAATGATGTGCAGCAAAACTGCATTTTTAAGGATAAGGAATTCTAAATCTAGCTGCGTTTTGTTCTCATACTAAGGTTTGATGTTGCAGTGGATCTTTTGGGAATTTTGCCTTTTCTGTTTTCTTATTATTGTGAAAACCACACGGTTAACAGAAAAATTTACAGAAAGCAACGACCATATTTTTTTTGGTGAACTTTATCGCTAATCGGGCCAATCCTTAAGTCTTATAGTTATCGAACGGTACATAAGATATGGTTTCTAGACGCCGAAAGACAGCGAGGTGATCCAAACTTTCGCGATGCTACGCATTTCGAAAAAACTCGTATTCACTTTTGCCGAGGTTCAGATGAGAAAAGAACCCATCACTGAGTCGTTTTATTAGCACAGTTTGCTGACTGGGAGCGATACACTGCTGTTACGAACTGTAACACATGACAGGAAAGTAGACACATGACAGTAAAGTACATTGTTAACAACAGCATTCATTTAGTAAAATTTATCATTTTAAGGGTAGTTATTTCATTTTCAACGGATCTTTAAAAGTTATTGAGTTAAAACAACTGTACCTGTTTCATCGAGAAAAGCTTAGTACAATAATACTACTTATTTGTGGCAGTTTTCGTATTTAAAAAGAGTATCAATACTATGTTACAATGGACAGTTTCCAAGATTCGTCCCTGCAAATCCAGCTAACACAATAGAAAGAAATAATACCAAGTCGAGGTATCCAATACATGTGTTGGACTGATATGCTCGTACATTGCTTCTTTGTGCAGACATTTGAAGACTGTTTTCAAATGAGAATTCGGATAACCGCATCGTATACACTACTAACCCTTTAGCTGCCCTGTGTACATTATGGAGAATCACGTGCTTACCTCGCACAGCTCATGAGCTGGTTACACCGTTAACACGTCTATTGTGCCATCACAGCGCTTCGTTGGCATAACAGAATATTACTTTAATTTCTGTCTTCTTGGCTGAGACTTGTTTTTACGAGACAGCAATAAATACCTCCCCGCTATCTGTACTGATTATTTAAGAAAAACGATTCGTATTCGGGAAGATAGTAGCTCTAATCTCCGTATGACCATGTTTATTTAGGTTTTTCATGGTTTCTCTATTTCTCTAAGAAAAAGGCCGGCATGCTTTGTCCTGAAAAGACACGTCCGATTTCTTTCTTCAGTTTTACAGTGTACTGTGCTTTAGCGACCTACTCGTTGATGGTACATTAGATCTTAATTTTCCTGCAATATTTCCCATTTTACGAATTTTTTACTCCCAACCATACCTCAAAAATATGCTTCGTTGCCCATCATGTTTCAACTGTTTTTATCGTGAGCAGAAGAGATCTGGTAACGACAAGTTAGAAATTATAAATTATGTTATCAATCTGGCGAAGAGCAAAATGTTCGAAACATGTGAAACTGACTTGTTAAAAGAAATCTTGAATGTAAACACGAACCACTAACGAGATTGAGATCATAATACTATGCATCAATAATCTCAACAAGACTGCGTATAGAAGAAACCCAGCGTCAAGCTATAACTATGGGATTAAAAAATCTTAGCCGGCCGCGGTGGTCTCGCGGTTCTAGGCGCGCAGTCCGGAACCGTGCGACTGCTACGGTCGCAGGTTCGAATCCTGCCTCGGGCATGGGTGTGTGTGATGTCCTTAGGTTAGTTAGGTTTAAGTAGTTCTAAGTTCTAGGGGACTGATGGCCACAGCAGTTGAGTCCCATAGCGCTCAGAGCCATTTGAACCATTTAAAAAATCTTACAATCACTGTAGAAGTAGTTAATTATTAAGGCCCATGAGGATAATGGAATGTAGTCAAATTAAATTGGGTGATGCTGAGGGAATTAGATTGAGAAATGAGACACTTAAAGTAGTAAAGGAGTTTTGCTATTTAGGAAGTAAAATAACTGATGATGGTCGAAGTAGAGAGGATATAAAATGTAGACTGGCAATGGCAAGGAAAGCGTTTCTGAAGAAGAGAAATTTGTTAACATCGAATATAGATTTATGTATCAGGAAGTCGTTTCTGAAAGTATTTGTTTGGAGTGTAGCCATGTATGGAAGTGAAACATGGACGATTACTAGTTTGGACAAGAAGAGAATAGAAGCTTTCGAAATGTGGTGCTACAGAAGAATACTGAAGATAAGGTGGATAGATCACGTAACTAATGAGGAGGTATTGAATAGGATTGGGGAGAAGAGAAGTTTGTGGCACAACTTGACTAGAAGAAGGGATCGGTTGGTAGGACATGTTTTGAGGCATCAAGGGATCACAAATTTAGCGTTGGAGGGCAGCGTGGAGGGTAAAAATCGTAGAGGGAGACCGAGAGATGAGTACACTAAGCAGATTCAAAAGGATGTAGGTTGCAGTAGGTACTGGGAGATGAAGCAGCTTGCACAGGTTAGAGTAGCATGGAGAGCTGCATCAAACCAGTCCCAGGACTGAAGACAACAACAACAACAACAACAACAACAACAACAAGAAAGAAATAAGAATAATTTCATGAATTATAACTCAATTATTTCGGCACTTTGTGACCAAAAATTGATTACCAGATGACATTGATTCAGACTGTGTGAAACTCTCCCATAATTCTGCTTTGATTGTTCTGTACCCGACTTCATGGGGCTTAAGTTATAGCATTCACGTGGAACAAGTCAAAATTTTCCACTTCTTTCTTAGCTTGTTAGCAGAGCGTCCATGACTGGAGCAGTACACTGAAAGTAAAGTAGTAACGCGCAATAGTTTCTAATAATTGGACGTGCTGCCGGCAAACTCTATCCTGGCCACATGCGGCGTACGTCGATACAATGACATTTAGGGCCTGAGAGACTTCTCGTCGTAATTAGTAGTAGTAACTTTTGATAGTGAATCTATATTCCATAATTCACTGCACCAAAGAAACAGTGTAATTAGAATACACGAATGAAAGTTAAACTAAATGTACGCTCCAGCCATTATTAATAACGAGACACGCGTATCCAAATTCTCAATTCCTAGAAATAGCCGAACGTTTACACAGTCATTCTTCCCAAAATTCAAGTTCTGACTGTGTACTTAGGTGATGTGCAGATGAGATGACAATTTTCGCACGCTTAGGCAACGGCATTCAAAAAAAAAAAAAAAAAAAAAAAAAAAAAAAGAAGAGTTCCAATGGCTCTGAGCCTTACGGGACTTATCTTCTGTGGTCCCCTAGAACTTATAACTACTAAAACCTAACTAACCTAATGACATCACACACATACATGCATGAGGCAGGATTCGAACCTGCGACCGTAGTGGCCGCGAGGTTCCAGATTGTAGCGCCTACAACCACTCGACCACTCTGGCCGGCAACGGCATTACACAGTCTGATCAAAGGTATCCCGACGTCTATTAGTGGACATGAATATGCGGTGAGTGCAACTTTCGCCTCTATCACAAACTCTGCTGGCGACACTTTTAATGAGGTGTCTCAATATCTGTGTGAGAATGTGTACCAATTCTTCCTCAGAAGCCAAAACCAGAGAAGATGCTGGACGCTGATGTCGCCCCTAAAGTGTCTCATTGGGTCCACGATGGGACTCTGCGCAGGCCAGTAAATTTCAGGAATGTTATTGTCCTCAGGCCATTGTCACAAAGACGCTCATACGATCATCGACTCCGATATGTTCCTCTACTGTAGGCAGTACATAATGCTGTAAAATTTGTTCATATCCTTCATCATTTAGCGTTTTTGTAACCACAGTAGAGAAGCCACCCCATAACCACAAGAAACGCCCCCACATCGTAACACCTCTTCCTCCGAAGCAATACCCAAGCTGGCAGATATTTTTTGCCAGCCGTTCGCCAAAAGCCAAATCTGGCGATCAGGTTTTCAAAGGGTATAGCGTCATCCACTAGTGTCACAATCTCGTATTCAGTCACCCACTGTCCACTGGCATCGCTATTTACATCACTCCAAGAGTCACTTAGCTTTGACTATAGAAATGTATGGATTACGAGGAACTGTTAGAACATTGTACCCCTTCATTTTAACTCACAACACACTTTCATGTGTACTCCTGGTAGCATTTTGGAACTCACGATGGATTCCTTCCACTTGTTTCACACATTTGTGACAACCACCTTTCACGATTCTCGACATTCCCTATCCGTCAGTACATGAGGTGTGCCCGGTTTTGGTTTACCTATGCTCGGATGAAGTCTCACCAAGAGTATCATCGATTCTCTATTCCGGCGTCACTACTATCAAGTGGGACTCTCATTGCAATAATAGAAGCTATTACTTATTTCTTTTCTATCTGCAGCGCATAGGCACTTGCTGCAGGGAGTGGCAACGGACCCTTAACATAGACAAATGTAACGTATTGCGAATACATAGAAAGAAGGATCCTTTATTGTATGATTATATGTTTCTGGATGAGGTATCGAATATATTGCTTCCCCCTACTTATACCTCCCTAGGAGATCACGAATGTAAAATTAGAGTTATTCGAGCGCGCATGGAGGCTTTCAGACTGTCGTTCTGAAACGTCCCCTTAGAAAAATTATACACGACTGTGCTTAAACTGACACACAACATTTTTTAGCGCAACGCAATCTGACTTTCAGTAATCCCTACAAGAGAATGGCCTTGACTAAATTAACCTATACGTTTCAAAAATCACTTCACTCACAAAAAACTTGGTTACTCGAACTACTGCAGTACACCGAGCGCCACTACTGCCAGCTAAATAAAAGGTTCGAACAACTGAAGGCACTAACTACTGATAGGCATAGTTAACAAATGAAAGATTTTGATAGAGAACAAACAATGTATTTACCTTACTAGTGTTCAAAAGTCATAATGTATATAGCAGTTCATGACATCCAGTCTTACAAATTTCAAAACTCCGCCATCTATCTACCCACATCCACTACTGCTGGCAGCTCACCTCCAACTGCGCAACGCTACGCGCTGTTAACACCCAGCTGCCCAACACTACAATGGGAGACAACAATGCAAACTAGCCACAGACTGCACACAGCACAGCCAGTGATTATGATACAGAGCGCTATATGGCGTTGCCAATAAGAAAACCTAAACAGCCTACTTACACAGCCCCCATGCTCCCTAAGAAAAAAAAATAGAAATTGTTTTGGGTAGTGGCCAATAACGATTTGATAAAATTTTTCATAATTACAATAACTAAGATATCAAATGCACACACATATTGATGCAATGTTGGTTAAAAGCTAAAATTTTCCCACAGTCTATTAAGACACTCCTGATCATTCATCACAGTAAAATTACAGTGTTTTTTTTTTCGTCATAGTCTGAGCAGTAAAAGAAAATGCACACGGAATTAGTGGATTTCCATGCAGTCTTGAAGAAGTAGTGTTGTCCTTCCAATGGAAAGACAGTGCTGACTCTCAACATGCAAAAAGGTAATGGGCTACAACAGAGCAAACCCACTGCAGAGTCAGTCGAAGTTTTCAAGAATATTGGTAGGTAGGTCATCACAGAGCAGACCCACTGCAATCCTGGTAGTGATTATGGTATTGGTGGGCCATCAGAGTTGCAGATCCACTGCGGTCCTTGTAGAAATAATGGTATTGGTAGGCCATCAAACGTATAGACCCACTGTAGTCCTTGTAGAGACGGCTAGCAACCATCTGTTGCAACTGTGCAGGTGCACAATCAACATCAAAGATTCTTGCGGACAATATAGCATGTCCATAAACCACCACTTGTGCACTCACAAAGTTTTTGAATTGTCCTTAGAACGAGCAATGCTGTTAACCAGTGCCTTGCTGAATTATTAACACACGTGTAAACACTAACAGTCCCTACTTCTCACACATTGTGAATATACTATGACCAACAGAAACCTGTGCAGTTAAATGTAACTTACAAGTTACTTAATTTCATGAACTGGTGTCAATTATAATTTTATAACATAAGAATACAATAACAAAGGTACAAAATACGTCATTAAAGAACATAACAGTACAGATAACACTTGTAGTAACACAGACTTTTCAAAAGAATAGAAATAAACATATACATCAGTGTTACAGGAATTATGAAATTAGTAACTATATAAAATAATGAGAATAGTTTTCGAAACATTAGTTTCACACATGAGCATTAAAACAAAACAGAATAAATAATTTCTAAACATATTTACAAAGAAAATGACATATTATTAATGTGCAAATTATATTTGAGGATAACAGCATTCCTCATCATAGTGAATGTAGCTGAGTATTAGAAAATTCTACGACATAAATCTTATCAGATAAACATATAAATGGAGGAAGAACATAAAAACACAAGGGTACATAAACACATAGTGGGATAACACAAGGAAAGGACAGGGTTTGTTTTACTGCAGTATTTTGCAAACAATACTTTCTTTACTTCTCGGAGATCTCCCTTCGTTCTTCATTATTTCCAAAAAGTCCTATCTATACCTGCTTTCTGTACTTTTCTCATATAGCCTCTCAGTGCATTTCTTCAAATTCATCGCAACTCATTCTCTTATATAGGCTACCCTCTCTTAAGCTAACTTAAATCTACTGAGCTCAGATGCATAAACTAAGGGACGAGGCAATGCAGCAGCACAAAACAATTAACACAAACAGCAATGACAAAAAAATTGGAAATTGGCAAAGCAATTTTGCCAATTTGCAGCAACAAGAAAAATAAATCAGTGGTAAAATTAGCTTAACAGAGTAATACAAAGTGAAATTTAGTAGCCCTATGCCTGGCAAACAGGCGCAGCAAATGCAATAACTTATATCTAGACAAAGCTCAAGCAGAAAAAATATTACATAAAAATGGCCATGTTTAATACCTATATCACATCTTAACACTAGGGTGATGCATCAGGAGAATATACTCTGGCAGACAAGTTACCAAACTGTAAAAAAATTATTTATGCAGTTCCTGTGAAGGGAAATGTCTGTTTATGTTCCTTCGTTTTCTTCAAATAGATTATGAAATTATTTTTTTTACTGGATCTGTAGGTATAAAATAACTATATTAGTACATCTATTAAATGTTATTTTAACCAATTCTGCAGTCCAGCTAGAAACTAGATATTAAACAAAATAGGCAAAGCAAGGCATGAAACGTCATTCGCTAACCATAAGACATTTCATAATGCTGTAAACAATCTTCCAACTAGCAAGACAATAGACATGAAATGTTTCTCATCATCTCATTTCAGTAAATATCATAAATTAAGAACTATACAGTGTAATCATGTTTTCAAGCTTGAGGGTGTCGTATTTACGATGCTTTCTACAAAGGAATGTCAATAGCGAGGATAATAGGCTCTTTCTTTTTCTTCTCCACCTATGCCTCTGAAAGGCACACATTAATGGCATTTTTTCCAGGCGTCTGTCGCGCAGCTGGGTGCCCACGACGCATTACGTGAAGATGGTCACTTAACTTTCTTACCGAAACATTTACGACAGCAATTTCCGCTACAGTGAGTTTCATATAAAAATATTTCACAGGTCAAGAATTTGCGTTACAAATCTGTGGAAACAAAATCCTATTGATGTAACAGTGTCCAAAAAATTTTCGTCGACATTGTAATACATTCACGCATTTACAAACATTTCATAATTCTTAAAGTACGATTCTTGGTTTCCAACAACCTTTTTCACAAACCAGGGTCCCTAACCACTACTCATTATTCCTTACCTTATTCGTCAACACTTCTTCAATATTTCATCATAACAGATATGTAGCATAATCAAATAACTCATATTGCATCAGCTTATTGATCATAAACATACCGCAACAGCATAATACACATAGTAATTGTAATAATAACATCATAACACCTCAGTCAACTCTCAAAATAGTATTAGCTTCTTCCAATAATTTCAAAGCCTAAAAAAAATTCTCTGCTCATGTCAAATTTGGCATCTACCTCAAACGTACTTTAAAAATCATGATTCCATACCAAATACATCATTCAAACCTCTGATAGTATCACAATGGTTCCAAAAAAATATGAACAGTTCACAAAGTACAGACAAAATACAATTTCATAAGTGTGAAGTTATGCACCTGCGTAATTGCGTAAACATGTGTCACTGACGTAGTAAAAATATGTTTGTTTGTTTGTCAAATAATCAGATAGCTGTGTAATTCTGTGTTAGAGAAATGTGGTACCGATGTGTAAAGTTTTATAAGCAAATACCATATTAGCTAGGGCTCCTTGTGCTTGCCAAACACATGGTACACAAAGTAAGCGTGTACCCCCCTGAGGATTAATGTAATTATACTCTTAGGTGTTACAGATTACAGCAATGGAATGAAATGTATCACAAAAAACTTTCTTTGTAATAAAAAAATCTTGAAAAATAAATGGTTTAAGTACAAAATTAATCACTCAAATGCGTGTCCTGTAGCGTTAAATGTGCGTCTTGCTGTAAGATAGTTCTGTGGAACTGTCGTAGTTATCGTCCCCTGTAAGCAAAGTTCTGCTGAAGTCAATGTACTTACCTCATCATAAACGAAAGTGAAATGCTTTGCGTATAGATATCGTAGTTATTACGTAACTTACCATGATCAAGAAACGATAATGTAACGTATTGTTGTGCTACAAAAAAAGGCTGTCTCATTGTAGCTATACCACAAAAGTTCCTACTGAAACATGTTTTACTTTCCAGAATAACACAGAAAAACTGTGCAGATATAAAACAGATACACCGCAAAAGCAACACTGTAAATTGTGTCACATATTAGTAGCGTCGTGATATAATCGTGTAGCTGTCAAATAAACTAACCGCTGTGTCATGTGGTATCTCTCAGAAAGTACTTTAAATCTAGAATGTATTTTCAAGTAAACCAAAATGTTGCATTAAAATCTGATTAGCAGTACCTGTATATGTTCTAAGTTTGTAAGCCTTATAGTCGCTACGTAATCGTGCAACTAACAAGCAAGAATGTACACTCACAATAACACTGTATCATCTGTTCACTAACATACATAACAATGCATTCGTAATTTCTGTTTAAATAAGTTCTCTTGGTTCTTGACTGGATATTTAACTTCAAACATTGTTGCATGTTAACGGTTTCTAAGTCTGACAAAGCATACTAGAAATGTGAAGTAAAAAGTTTTATGGCAAAGACTAAGTTAAACAGCAGATTATCATTCAATAAACGGTTTCACATGTGAAATGTGATGTAAACCTTTTCTTCCTAGTACGCAGACTGTCAACTGAAAAGCAATTGTCATGTTTCATACGTCCGTAAGGAATGCTAAATCTGTTCTCAATGTTAGCGTCTCTGTTATTTTTCTCTGAGCCAGCAGGCGCAGGTGGCTGCCTGCGGTGCGAGTCATTGTCTGTTTCTTTGTTGGCACGCGTCGTTATTGGGATTTGGAGACCTAACTTCTACAAATTCACCTTGTCGAGAAGGCCCTTCCCTGTTTGAAGCTCGCCAGTTCTGATGGAATTCAGGTCTGTCGTTTTGGCGGTAGTTTACATAGTTTCTTGTTTGTAAGTCATGTGGTGGAGAATTTCTCCCGGAATCGTAACTGCGTGGTGGACCGCTGCGTCTCAAGTTATTTTGTCTCCCTTGATAATAATTATTTTGTTTTCCATATTGTCTGTTTCTATGGTTATCTCTGTCATATTCATTACTACTGCAATGCGATCTTTCTCTGGTATTTTTACTACTCTGCCAACGGTTGTCATACGGGTGGTGTCTGTTTTGGTCACGATTTGTGTTGTGAGAATGGCCTTGTCGCGTCCAGTTATTATTTCTGTCATTGCGGAATTGTGACAGATGTGACCTGTAATTGTTGTGCTCCTGTTTTCGCGTTCCGCGATTATCAGTGTCAATTTCCAGTTCTTGTAACAGTCCCTGAAAAGCTTCAATGACGTCTTTGCAACGTCCTGCTAAAATAATATGTCGTAAATGTTCAGGCAATTTGATTAAGCAAACGCGGATAAGTTCCGAGGGGCTGTATGGGTTTGAAAGATACTGATTGTTATGCAACGTGTCTTCAAAATATTTCATAAGACTGGAAAATTAAGACTGTTCGAAACGTTTCATCATTATGATGCTATGTTTTACACAGTCTTGTGTAGCTTGAGACCAATACGCTGAGAGGAAGACATGATAAAATTCTCCTTCACTGTGACAATCGTGAAAAACCGATCGCATTCTTACAGCTGGTGAATTCTGCAAGTAGCCACACATAAATTCTAACCTGTGCTCCAATGACAATTTGGGAGGAAAACAATGAGAGAGTTGATGAAGCCACGCTTGTGGATGAATGTCGTTGCCAGAATTCTTAAATGTTTTGAATTTACGTGTAGTAATGAACAGCTTATAGTCAAAATCATCATGTCGGCGAGTCGCATCTCGGTCATTGTTACGTCGTTTTGGCGGTGCCATCTCAAAATTCGGTGTACCTTGTCAATTTCTTTCATAATTTCCGAAGTGCCCTGTGTTATTATTTTGTGGCTGTTCCGTATTTCTACGTCCCTCTTCCCGCATTGGAGCGCGAGTGTCCTCTGAAATATGTAATTTTTGTATTACCTGCGTCAGCTGATCTTGTACTTCCAGGATTTCTCTTTTGTATTGCGTATTAATTTCATTCTGATTTTGTTTGAATTTCTTAATTTGTTCATGGTCATCTGTGTCAGTGATGGCTACAGGTCTTGTGTCATTCAGATCTTCATCTGCCTTTGCAGATAAATTAGTGAACTGATCCGAAAGTTCGTCTGCTTTCTCCGATAGTGAACACATTTCCTCAATGTGTTTTTCTGAACCAAGTTTTACAGTGTCCATTTCTGTTGAAATCGTATCTACTGTGTCCTATAAGTTTCCCTGAGTTCTTGCAAGTTGCGTAACCGAATCGGTGGATGCAACTGAGTCCATTTTAGCTTGCAAGGTGTCGTGATTTTCACGAACAATAGTTTGCAGTACTTTTATGGCTGCTTCGTGATTCTGTAATGCATTTTCATGCCGCGAAAAAATAGGTTGAAAATGCTCACAGATTTGTGTTTTTACGTCATTACAGATTTTTTGACATTTCGATTCAATGTTAAGTAACTCAACAGTTAAATCTTCACGTGTTTGTTCAAGTGTGGTGTCTAACTTCTGACGGTTTTGTTCCATTGTGTCTAACTGTTGCTGTGTCTATTGTGTCTAGCTTTTGGAGCTTTCGCTGTGTTTGTCTCTGATTTTGTTCCATTGTGTCTAACTTTTGAAGCTTTTGCTGTGTTTGTCTCTGATTTTGTTCCATTGTGTCTAACTTTTGAAAATGTTGTCCCATTTATTTCCGATTTTGTTCAAGCGTTGTGTATAACTTTTGTAGCCTTTGTGCCATTTGTTGCATTAACTGTAATAACAATGCACTGGTGTCTGAAACATGTTCCTCAGTGCTATTCGGCAGTGCATTTGAACCGGCAATATTCGCTTTTTGTAAAGCAGAAAATGTGTCTTGACTTATTTGAGAAACCAGTGAAGACGCAAACCTGAATCTTCAGTATTTCCTATATTGTGTTCTGTCATTTCGGATTCCTGAGGCGAGCTGTTGCTGACCGAACGATCGATAATGCTTCCCTGTTCACTAATTGTTTCACTGTCTACGCCATTTCTATTGTGTCTAGCTTTTGGAGCTTTCGCTGTGTTTGTCTCTGATTTTGTTCCATTGTGTCTAACTTTTGAAGCTTTTGCTGTGTTTGTCTCTGATTTTGTTCCATTGTGTCTAACTTTTGAAAATGTTGTCCCATTTATTTCCGATTTTGTTCAAGCGTTGTGTATAACTTTTGTAGCCTTTGTGCCATTTGTTGCATTAACTGTAATAACAATGCACTGGTGTCTGAAACATGTTCCTCAGTGCTATTCGGCAGTGCATTTGAACCGGCAATATTCGCTTTTTGTAAAGCAGAAAATGTGTCTTGACTTATATGAGAAACCAGTGAAGACGCAAACCTGAATCTTCAGTATTTCCTATATTGTGTTCTGTCATTTCGGATTCCTGAGGCGAGCTGTTGCTGACCGAACGATCGATAATGCTTCCCTGTTCACTAATTGTTTCACTGTCTACGCCATTATTTGCCACCAGCTCCATTTACCTATGCATAATTACCAAATTAGCGCTTTTAATGTCTGTTAATTCATTACACAGTGGTGCTGATAAGCTACACTCGTCGTCACTATAATATCTCAATTTACTTTGGAGCCTAGTATTACGTTTTTCAGACGCCATTATTGTCACAATATTTCACATGACATCACAGAAAAGCACAATTTGAAGAGCCAAATAAAAAAAAAACACATTAACATAGCACTGAAAATAAAGTCTCGTTAATTGCTAGTGCAGCTGCGCAATACTTGGTGCAAATCTATATGCAAGCCACAACTGTTTTACTGTACAAAAATGAAAAACTACAACTACAAAGGAAATTCTCTCTATAATTATGCGCTATCAATAAACAATAGCTACACTAATTACACAAACTACAATAAAAAGTCAGAAGATTCCAGTGAGGTATCCTTGGCTGAGGGTCCACATATGAAACGTCCCCTTAGAAAAATTATACAAGACTGTGCTTAAACTGACACACAATATTTTTTAGCGCAACGCAATCTGATTTTCAGTAATCCCTACAAGAGAATGGCCCTGACTAAATTAACCTATACGTTTCACAAATCATTTACCTCACAAAAATCTTGGTTACTCGAACTACTGCAATACATTATAGTTAGCAAATGAAAGATTTCGATAGAGAACAAACAATGTATTTACCTTACTAGTGTTCAAAAGTCATAATGTATATAGCAGTTCATGACAACCAGTCTTACAAATTTCAAAACTCCGCCATCCCTACATCCACCACTGCTGGCGGTTGACCTCCAACTGCGCAACGCTACAAGCTATTGACATCCAGCTGCCCAACACTACAATGGGAGACAACAATTCAAACTAGCCACAGACTGCACACAGCACAGCCAGTGATTTTGATACAGAGCGCTACGTGGCCTTACCAATAAGAAAACCTAAACAGCCCCTTAGAAAAATTATACAAGATTGTGCTTAAACTGACACACAATATTTTTTAGCGCAACGCAATCTGATTTTCAGTAATCTCTACAAGAGAATGGCCCTGACTAAATTAACCTATACGTTTCACAAATCACTTACCTCACAAAAATCTTGGTTACTCGAACTACTGCAATACAGTATAGTTAGCAAATGAAAGATTTCGATAGAGAACAAACAATTTATTTACCTTACTAGTGTTCAAAAGTCATAATGTATATAGCAGTTCATGGCAATCAGTCTTACAAATTTCAAAACTCCGCCATCCCTACATCCACCACTGCTGGCGGTTGACCTCCAACTGCGCAACGCTACGCGCTATTGACATCCAGCTGCCCAACACTACAGTGGGAGACAACAATTCAAACTAGCCACAGACTGCACACAGCACAGCCAGTGATTTTGATACAGAGCGCTACGTGGCGTTACCAATAAGAAAACCTAAACAGCCTACTTACAGTTCTTCTCGCGAACCATATGCGACTGGAACAGAAAAGGGAGGTAAAGACAGTGGCACGTAAAGTGCCCTCCGCCACACATCGTTGGGTGGCTTGCGGAGTATAAATGTAGATGTAGATGTAGAAACAGACTACCTGACAATTTCATTTTCTCTAATTACGTAAGTTTTATTGAAAGAACGAAGCTCGCCCCTACTAAAATCTTGTATTTATATTGTTGCAGTGCACGTGAAATGCCGTACCAGAAAGTAATTTCGAGATGCAGTGATCAACTTATCTTCCTGAAGTCACGCAGCTAACAACACAACTGTGTGGAGACGTGTGAAGGAAAATCAGCTGCTGGCATTATCAACAAAAACTGCAACTGCTAGGTCGCTGGTATTTGTTGAAATGAATGAAAGGGGAAGTCGACACGAAGTGTTCACGACAAATACGATATGTGACGAAACGGACCGATGGACCCATCTGACAACTTGTACTGTGCCACTTTCATACAGTCACCTCTGTTAATATAGTGGTTATCGCCAAGCGGGAACGATTTACTTTCAGTTCTTGCTCTAAGGGGTATAAGGAGGCTGCTAGCTTGTTGTACGCAATATCTAACAATAAATCAACGCTTAAAAACACAGCTCTAAAACCGGTAGTATATTTGCAGTATGCAGCCAATATTTTTGTAGGTCGGTTTTTTACGGAACATACACTCCTGGAAATGGAAAAAAGAACACATTGACACCGGTGTGTCAGACCAACCATACTTGCTCCGGACACTGCGAGAGGGCTGTACAAGCAATGATCACACGCACGGCACAGCGGACACACCAGGAACCGCGGTGTTGGCCGTCGAATGGCGCTAGCTGCGCAGCATTTGTGCACCGCCGCCGTCAGTGTCAGCCACTTTGCCGTGCCATACGGAGCTCCATCGCAGTCTTTAACACTGGTAGCATGCCGCGACAGCGTGGACGTGAAACCTATGTGTTGTTGACGGATTTGAGCGAGGGCGTATAGTGGGCATGCGGAAGGCCGGGTGGACGTACCGCCGAATTGCTCAACACGTGGGACGTGAGGTCTCCACAGTATATCGATGTTGTCGCCAGTGGTCGGCGGAAGGTGTACGTGCCCGTCGACCTGGGACCGGACTGCAGCGACGCACGGATGCACCCCAAGACCGTAGGATCCTACGCAGTGTCGTAGGGGACCGCACCGCCACTTCCCAGCAAATTAGGAACACTGTTGCTCCTGGGGTATCGGCGAGGAACATTCGCAACCGTCTCCATGAAGCTGGGCTACGGTCCCGCACACCGTTAGGCCGTCTTCCGCTCATTCCCCAACATCGTGCAGCCCGCCTTCAGTGGTGTCGCGACAGGCGTAAATGGAGGGACGAATGGAGACGTGTCGTCTTCAGCGATGAGAGTCGCTTCTGCCTTGGTGCCAATATGGTCGTATGCGTGTTTGGCGCCGTGCAGGTGAGCGCCACAATCAGGACTGCATACGACCGAGGCACACAGGGCCAACACCCGGCATCATGGTGTGGGGAGCGATCTCCTACACTGGCCGTACACCTCTGGTGATCTTCGAGGGGACACTGAATAGTGCACGGTACATCCAAACCGTCATCGAACCCATCGTTCTACCATTCCTAGACCGGCAAGGGAACTTGCTGTTCCAACAGGACAATGCACGTCCACATGTATCCCGTGCCACCCAACGTGCTCTAGAAGGTGTAAGTCAACTACCCTGGCCAGCAAGATCTCCGGATCTGTCCCCCATTGAGCATGTTTGGGACTGGATGAAGCGTCGTCTCACGCGGTCTGCACGTCCAGCACGAACGGTGGTCCAACTGAGGCGCCCGGTGGAAATGGCATGGCAAGCCGTTCCACAGGACTACATCCAGCATCTCTACGATCGTCTCCATGGGAGAATAGCAGCCTGCATTGCTGCGAAAGGTGGGTATACACTGTACTAGTGCCGACATTGTGCATGCTCTGTTGCCTGTGTCTATGTGCCTGTGATTCTGTCAGTGTGATCATGTGATATATCTGACCCCAGGAATGTGTCAATAAAGTTTCCCCTTCCTGGGACAATGTTCTTATTTCAATTTCCAGGAGTGTATATCGATATATTGATATATCTTTCGCTACACAGAGATGCAAAAATGTTATTTTTTAAATATAGATGTATTGAATTCTCGAAATGTATTATGATAACAACAGTTCTGGTGCAGATGCATGCTCATAATGAGGTTTCGGTCCCTTCGGCAGTGTGACAATAGCAGCAGCTAAGGCCAGCCGCATAGAACCGCAGTTGCCGCGGACCGCAAGAGCGCTGTACTCCCCCATTTGGACACCAGTGGTAGCTGTCAGCGTTTTGTTAGCGTGCTGCCTGCCAGCAGCGTGACTCCCAGAAATGTCCACCATCGTAGCATCGACAAAAAGACGCCGTGCCTCAAAAAACAAATGGCTCTGAGCATTATGAGACTTAACATCTGAGGTCATCAGTCCCCTAGAACTTAGAACTACTTAAAGCTAACTAACCTAAGGACACCACACACATCCAAGTCCGAGGCAGGTTTTGAACCTGCGACCGTAGTGGTAGCACGGTTCCAGACTGAAGCACTTAGAACCACTCGCGCCGTGCCTCAAGGCTAGGCTGCGGGAACCGGAGGAGGACGCGACTAGTATCTCATCTTAATTTGATGAATAGCAAGGAGCTGTCTTCCGCTCCATTCATCTCGTTGCGGCCTCTTAAACCTCTGATAGATTCCTGTAGCCATCTTCGGCTTATGGAACCCACTGTGCCCGGGTGGAAGAACACCATTCTCACAAATAAAGGAACGCCTCACCACCCATTCGTAGCAGTTGTATCATAGTGTGACCAGTACAGTATCTGTGACAATTATTTCTTTTGGAACTCGATGCCTGGGTCAGTAAACACTGTACTGGGAGTTTGAAATTTATTTCATTATCGCTTCTTTCACTTCTTTATGACATAAAGACACAAAGGACGCCTGCGATCATGATGTAAAACCGAGAGCACATCTTTCAAGAAGGCCAGAGTCACAGCTATTGTTTTGTGCCTTTCATATCCCTTTATTGCGCCTCTCCGACGAGATGTATTACAAGCAGTGGTACTTTGGGTGAGGTATCCAGTCGCCTCTAGCGTTTGTGTGAGTAACGTGCAGCGATGCTGACAAGGGATACGTAGCCCAGCAGTGGCGTAACACCTCTGCTCCTTTCAGCGACATCGCGGGACTCGGCGGCTAAAGCGCCGGAGGCTTAGGCTCAGCTGATGTCTGCAGTGCTGCCGACTAGCGGCAGAGTGGTCATCAACCACAGCTGCAGTACTGTGGCTGGCGCGTTATGTCCCTGGCCTCAACTGGTCCCACGGCGTCTCGTGTCTCAGGGGAGGCAGCGCGATGCAGGGTCAAACTGCGGATACTGTACAGCATTCTAAATGATGTCTCAGGTGTCACAGGTGGTAGTTTGGGGATACTAACACAATATGATTTCAGTAGCAAAGTGGTTAGGTGTGTATACGCCCACTACAGCACTTACTTCAGCTTCGCTATGCCATGCGGCACATATACTAAACACTTCCGTGATTGCTGTTGTTGAAAGGATTCCGCCTTTTCCCGCTTAGGTGGTGCTGTTTAACTGCTTCCACACCTCATCTGATCCGCTCACCTCCCTCATCTGATCCGCTCACCTCGCAACATGCGAAGGCTGTGTCATGTTTTGTAAGGCTAACTCGCCTGCGGCTCTCTCTGCTGTAATCTGCTTTCTACCTTGTGTGTTTCTGACCGAATGTGGTCAGTGCGCTAAGCCTTATACACTTTAAAATTTGTTGCTTGAAATAAATGGGTAACCTGTTTTTGATCAACAAGTGTCCAGTCCATTTCAAACTACCCACTAAGCATTGATAGAAGGGTAGCTTTCAGTCTTCCAACTCTGAAACGATTTCTCAATATAAAAATGCCACGTTCAACCCATACGCTAATTCTAATGTTAGGTTAGTATCCCCCTGTAAATCTTATTTCGGTGTTAGATGCTGGAGAATTATTCAGAGATGAGAAGAAACCAGTATTCTGTAAGCAGTCTCCTTTGCAGCTGCCCTACTAACTATTCTCTGACCATATATCAGTCTACAAACCAGGAATTAGCTTTCTTTTCAGTTTAGGCTTATCAGTTTTTTAAAGGTGACGCTCTCTTATCTCGAAGCCTCTGCCTCTGTATTAATACCACGTAACATGTTATGAACTGGTTTTTAATTCTAGCTTCCATGTAAAGTCTGGTCATTTAAGTTCTATCACAGATATTGTCTTTCATGAAAACGGTGGAAACATCAGACGTCGTAGCTAAATCCGGTTTGATATTACAGTCAGAAGGTCACAGACTGTCTTTCTTGTGACGTCATAACGTTAATCTGTCTGCAATTTCGATGTGAGATTTCCCAGAACAGGTGGTAATGGTACACTGGTAGAGTAAAACTGTTGACCGAAACTAGTTCCAATATTTGTGCGAGAATTGAAAGCTGTTTACGTGAAATGCAAGTTATTTCTGTTTATGAAGTCAGTTTCCCATGGCAGCACACATGAAGAATCTCAACATAGGTGCTTTCCACAGGTAATGGTAGGAAACAGTAAAATGTAATTAACTTAGTTGATGGTAGCTGTTTTAAAACTTACCTTGCCATTTAAGTATATTTTTTCTATTCTTTTCTTCCTTTCAATATTAAACAATTAAATGTAAAATTTAAATATATTTAAATACTTCAACGTATATTCGTAAAACTAATATATTCAATATATTTACGGTAACTACCCTTGTAAGTCAAAAGACTGACGTGTAGCACATTGGTGAAATTTTGTACGATTCGCAACTGCTTCTATAAGCAGGGGCAACAGCTTGCTGTTAACATCATTTAAGTTATTGACGATGTGAAGAAATAACTGTCGACGGTAAAGATGGAACTTGGATGCACACTGTTACAGTTGAATAAGTAGATGGTGTGCAAAATACGAAAGGATGAAGATGGTGCTAATTGGAGTGGGATTAAAGTTTCTACCACAAATGAGAAGGAACAAAGCACGCACAAACGGTGTAGGAATTCAGTCTTATGGAAGACATCGTTTTATGGTTCTGTTATTACCCGGACACGTTTCAACAGCTGAAATGAAATGTCGTGTGGCTAGGGCCTCCCGTGGGGTAGACTGGTCACCTGCTGCAAGTCTTTCTAGTTAATGCCACTTCGACGACTTGCGTGTCGATGGGGATGATATGATGATGAAGACAACATAATACCCAGTACCTGGGAGGAGAAAGTATCCAACCCAGCTGGGATTTGAACCCGAGACTGTTTGGATTGCATTCCCTCTCGCTGACCGCTCAGCTATCGAGGCGGACTGCTTCAGTATCTTATGTGGTACCTTCTTTGAGATTTCTGATTATTTACTTTGTGAAATATCATTGTTACATGGTAATGGCTTTTGTAGATGCTATAGTACTTTTTTTTGACTAAAAAGCACGAGTATTTACATTTGCAAAGGACCCATTATCATTAGTTAACAAATTTAAGCTTTATTCTACATCTTATTTGTATATAGGTTGATGTATCTAATTTTGAGGTGCCGAATGCGGTGGTTAGACATTTAATATGTATGTATGGTGAAAGCGCTCACCCAGATATACATTTGAGACTCTCAACACTCATGGACAGAAATTAAGGTGAGAATGTAAAAAGTAAATTTTAAACGACAATCTACACTTCATGCTCTTGTAGCTGTGTAACAGACATTCACAATGGAAACATAATGATCATCTCTTCTGTTGCCCAAAAAGCCTTTAAGAATTTTTTGGAAAGAGGTCCTAGCACACTTCGATACCAGTGAGTTTCGTATCAAAGGTTGGAGTTTTCATCAGTTTTATTCTTTGAGGTCCAACAAATATGCCTTCTTTCAGCTTTTCTTCACTCAATGTATGACACTTTTCTTTCAAATGCTTGAAGATGCCATCTCCTTTACCCATAGCGTTTATGAAGCTCTTTATAATGCCCAACTCAAGATGAAGGGATAAAACGATTGTATTGGGCTCAGTCAGTGTTCTTTAGGTTTTCCTTTCCAGAAATGTATGATTTCGTTAGTGAGCATTCCTTGGCTGTATAACGGATCTGACAGTCGCGGAGAGCATTGCATCAGCCAATGGCATGACTCGTCGTTTTCCGCCCAACCACTCGGTTAAAGTGGTGACAGAAGCTATGTTGGCAATATGAGGTGCACAATTTCTATCTTTATCAGTAGTAGGACAACTGAAATACAGTTTATAAGCCTTCTTAACTAAACCAGTGACTCGTTATCCTCGAGATTTTGGGGTGCATTTCCCACACACATAGGAATAGTTGTCGGAGTGGTTTTCACACAAGAGAAAATACTGACTGAAACACGGAAAACTCTTAATTCACTGCGAAGTCGAGGTACGTATGATAAGTGCACCAAGCTAATTTCAACCATCACTAGATCATAAAAACCTTTCCGCACAATGGATTATGTTCCCATCAGGTGAGCAAAAAAATGTTTATCACACCTGGAGTCTGGTAACTATTTGTAATCTTCCAGCACTACTGTATCAAAAAAATTAAAAATTAAAAAAAAAAAAGACATATACACAAAACCATACTATTATCATGATGAGTAAATCCGCTAGAATCGTACTTGACAAATCATTCATTTGGATAAAATCGTACACACGACCCGGGTTTTAGACGAAACTCATGGGCAACTAATTAAACTAATTAACACTAAAAGGGACTATACAAATGCAGTCTTCATGCTACATCTTGATTGCTTTCGAGAAACTTGTATCAGTCACGTAAAAAAATCCAGCAAATTTGTCAAGTAGCAGGGTAAACATCGAAGTATTGAAAATAAAAAATAAACATAAAAACCCTTAAAAACTCAAAATCGTACGTCCTAGGACATTTTGAACGATAGATTCAGGTTCTCCATACCAAAATACATGGTAGTGGATACACCACGTTCCAGTCTTTTTAGCAACCACTGAAAAATTAGAATTAAAACAACGATAACAAGATTGGTTGGTGGTACACTGCGATGAAATACGGGTTCATACATTTTCTCGCCGTCAATTGTTCCTGTCACAGTGACAGTGTGCAAGAAGCATTGTAAGAAGAAAGTGACGAGCATTGACTAATTATTTAGGAACACGGGGGCCTTAGCATATTGAAATGTACCGTGTCAGCGCCCCACTTGCAAGAATACTGGCGTGTACACATTTCGTACCTCCACGCTTCGCCCTCGCCGTTTTTCTGGCGTAAACACGACGGTCTTCTGTTCGTCTTACCGGATAATAGTACCAAAACATATTTACACTGACACCAAAGTAACAGGGGTAACTGACACCTTTCTGTAATGCTCACTAATCCGCCCCAGAACGACCAGTGTGACGGTAAACAACGCTCCTCATCCGAGCCAGACGCGAGGTTCTTTCTTTTTCAGTAAGCGGTGTCAGCAGCCGCCGCCGCTCGCCGTTTGTTTTTGCGACACCGCAGCTGATGGCGTGTTGACAAGCAGCAGGTGTGGCCGCCCGCTAGCGAGCCCTCCTCACCTGTGGCAGAGACGCCGGGGAACATCGGCGTATTTGGTGTTTGCCGCGCGCCGACCGAGACGGCAAACAGGCTGCGGGCGGTGGCTGGCCCACGTGCAGCGGCTGTTTGTCCGCGGATCACACACCGCAGCCAGGGACCAGCCAGCTCCCCGACCCGGTAGGGGCACCGAGCCAGTCGCCACAGGCGGAGAGCCTCGCGGCACTCCGGACAACGCACTTCAGGGTATTCACAGTTACGTAGATTCTGTCATACGAATGAGAATGGATTAAGAATTTAATTCTATTCTGGGTCGAAATCCAAATGTAAATTAACTGCACCAGTGTTGGATATTAAGTTTACAACATTTAACTGCCCTTTTTTCTACTACTTCTATCTATGTAACTCTCATTTAATGCCCTTGTTCCGTAATAGCTTTGTTTTTCTACAACCTGATTACGTAATATTAACAGTACGCAGTATCTACAATGCAGCGCCGAAGAAACTAGTGTAGGCATGAGTATTAAAATACAGAGATACGTAAACAGTCAGACCACGGCGCTGATGTCGGCAATGCCTATATACAAGTGTCTGGCGCAGTTGTTAGATCGGTTACAGCTGCTAAAATGGCAGGTTATCAAGATTTAAGGCAGTTTGAACGTGGTGTTATACTTGGCGCACCAGCGGTGGCACGCAGCATCGCTACCTCGATCAGGTGGGGATTTTCTCTTACGACTATTTTCCGACCGTACATTGAATATCAGGAATCCGCGAAAACATCAAATCTCAAACATAGTTCCGGCCGGAAAAAGATCCTGCAAGAACGGGACCAAGGAGGACTGAAGAACATCGCTCAAACTGACAGAAGCGGAACCCTTCCGCAAGTTGCTGCATATTTTAAAGCTGGACCATCAACAAGTGCCAGCTTGAGAATTATTCAAATAAACATCATCGATATGGGCTTTCGGAGCCGAAGGCTCACTCCTGTACCCTTGATGACTGAACGGCACAAAGCTTTACGCCTCGCCTGGGACAGTCAACAGGGACATTGGACTGTTGATGACTGGAAACTAGAAGAAATTCTGACAGGTGACACGTACGAAAGCATACTGTCTGATCACCAGCATCCATTCTAGTCCATTGCGCATTCCGACGGACTTGGGCAATTCCAACACAAAAATGCGACACCCCACACGCCCTGAATTGCTATAAAGTGACTCCAGGAACAGTCTCCTGAGTTTAAACACTTCCGCTGGCCACCACACTCCCCAGACATGAACGTTATTGAGCATACATGGGATGCCTAGCAACGTGCTGTTGAGAAGAGATCTCCACGCCGTCGTACTCCTACGGATTTATCTAAGCCGCTGCAGCATTCATGGTGTCAGTTGTTTCTAACATTAGTTCAGACAATAGTCGAGTCCATGCCACGTCGTGTTGCGGCATTTCTGCGCGCTCACAGGGGCCCTACATGATAGTAGGCAGGTGTACCAGTTTCTTTGGGTCTTCAGTGTATTATCGGATACTGAATCCCGTTGTCTTCGTGCTGAAAAGGAGTCCTGTGCTGTCCTCCACGCCCGAAGTAATGCTTTCCGGAACATGCTAACCCACAAGCTCTGTTTTAATATAAATGCGACATAAAATCATGTTGAAGGCACGCGATCGTTACAGTAGTAAGTACCTCCGCTTTCAGGCTGACTGGGAAGCAAAGCTTGAAGTCCTACATCAGGCTATGAATGACTTTATTGTTCTTATAACCTATTTCTGAATTTATCCGTCATTAGATATCTGCAACAAATTAGACACGGAAATATTTCATAATTCACAATAATGGATAGACATAGAACATCAAATGACGGAAACCACTTGGCACAAACTGTACTACATCTACACAGGAGCCATTCCTAAATTAAATACGGCGTTTCAAGTTAAAGGCGAAACGAAAATTCATGGATTGCAGATACAGTGTTGGAAAGTGCGGAGCAAGAAGATATTTTCGCCACCAAGATGCAATTTCAAAATGCATATTGGCCTCAAGGTGCATCAGCTGGTGTAAATTTTTCGTGTGTCTTTGTACAGATGCTAATCATGAAATCACAGTGATTAAAGGTTACCAAAATATTTGTTTAAATTCGGGGTATTACACGGTGCACACATCGAAAACAGCTACATTCACTACTGTGTGGTATGACAAGACACATAAAATCAAAATATAAAATAGCAATACAATCATAAGCTTAAAATGTAAAGACAGTCAATTAAACAGGGAAAGGGGAGTGCAAAATTTTCGTTGAAATTAGGGCAGAATGTTTGCCAAAACCAAATCCGCCACAGAAAGTACTGAATGTACGCCACTATGCTTACGTCAAATAGAAGAACCATTTTCTGATGATGAGTCCAGAGAGTTAATTTGTAAAACAGAGGAGATACTCTGCTATAAACAAAAATCTGTTGTGTGTGATAACACGCCCTGTCCACAAAAAACTAAGAAATAATGCTGCTACCATGCATCGTCCAACATTTAAACTTTAGCGTCTTGTGACGCTTTACAAAAGCTATAAACTGGAAATATAACACAAAATGTAATCGTACTCACGTTTGGACTCCTTTTCGAGTTGTGATGATTATTAATCACTTAACAGATTAATTCTCGACACCTACTGTTGATTTGCATAGCTAAGTGACGCAATTTCACGAAGTGGAATTCCTTATTATGTCCTCAATCTCTCTGAAGGAATCTAAGTTTTGTGGAATTTACTGGTTTCAATAATAATTAACAATCAGGTTACAAAAAGTTGTGCTGAATATTTCAAACAATGCTGGCACATATTTATTGTATCTACCAAAGGGAAATATTAATTAACGAATAATTAGTTTTATTAAAAAGATATTTTATTTTTAATCACTAATTGTACCAAAATATGAGTACTAGCAGTAAATTAAAATTTGGTAAAAAGTGCGAAACATAACATAGAGAATTAAATATTTTTATATTTACAGATGTAAACTGTTGTTTACATGTATAACTATATATACACCATTTTTTCATTTGCCCGTACGCTATTTCCGACGTTTGTATCAAATATTGTATTTTATTTTCATACGATTAGTAATAAAATAAAAAATATCTTGTGGCAATAAAAGTTATGAGTTAGTGGTTGTCAGTTAACATTTCCATTCGCTAATAGACACGGAATCCCAATAAAAGTTAAATTAAAATTGCTAGTAGCAAGAATCTGAGTGCTGACAGTGTAATTACAAATATTATCCAGTACTCAATTTTTTTTAATTTCTTAAAGACTTGTATTCTATTATAATACAATTAACTACAACGTAATTCGAATGTTGATGCCAAGATCAAACATTATCTCCATTCTCTCAAGGATATACATTAAGCAATGAATTTTAAAAAATGAGGCAGTACCAGTGTAAGGGAGAGACTGTTGAAACAATTCTGTGCTTACAGAGTGATACGAAATGAGGTGCCGTGTGTTTTGGCAAAAATGTACTAAACTCTTCTGTACTTAATAACACACGAAAGCCTTCATGTAATCAAAGGCGATGTTTTATCTTCTTTACTTAGTTACGTGCCGTACTGCTTCAGGTAACTGGCATCTGGGCCAAACCTTGAAACAGGAGCGACCTTGTTAGATTTGTCGGCATTTCCGTAAGCAGCCCTTATTGATACCTTGGTGGTTACTGAACTGTGTTAGCGCGGTCAGTGTAGCCACCAGTAATGTCAGGTTTGCGAGCGATGGGATTCACAAACTGAACTCCATTTCGAATCGAAAACGGTGTGGATAGTCGAAGCTGTCCAAAGTCGTAATCACACAATCCAGCAACAGTGCCACGGAAATCCCTGGGCAAGCAGAGTCGTATGCTGATAGTGACAGTGCTGGAAACGAACAAATTTGTATGACAGCATCAACTGGCGAAGAGCAGGAAGGCAGCGGGATTTACAGCTCCGTTGCGTAGTACATGTAGCAACCTTCTTCACTTACTTGCAGCGCTGTTTTCCTACCGCCGGAGTATTCCAAACTTCGACCTTCTGTCAAGGTAGATTTTCTGCCATGTGATAGCTACTTTCCCCCAGAAAACTAGTTGGCAGCCTCCAGGAGGACGTGAATATGTGATTATTTGTGGGGATGAGTAATGCACGGGTAGCCATGAGAACAGAGAGTGAAACAGAATTTGGTCGTTTTGGATAATAAAGAAATGAGAATTCAGTTTTTTAGTACTCTTATGTCTCATGCACAGCGCAGCCTGAAAAATATTGTTACGATGACACTCTGTGTCAAGTGGCCATAAAGAGGCAGATCTTTTCTTTGTTTGTGCGCTATCTACTACCTAGATGTTGCAGATTGCTGTGAGCAACGAAGATGAGAAGCAGAGATCATAAATAACTTCAGCTTTAGCGGCACGAGAAGTGAAATTTACAGTTGAATTGGTCTGGGGCACTGTTCGACACTTTAGAGAAGGGCTGGGAGTGTAACCTGTAGCCGGGGAGCAAATAAATGTCGGCAGTGAAGGGCCAAGTATACGTCTGTAGTGAACATCGACAACAATAGGACAACGAATAACCCCTCCCCCCCCCCCCCCCCCCCCTCTGTCCACCAATTGACGTCTTACAGAGTGTGGAGCGTCGTTAAAGCGAACAGTACCGTTTCAGTATTGTAATCATGAAGGAGTACCTGTTGCGTAAATTTAGGGAAACACAAATATAAAAGCAGCAAACGGGAGAAAAATTAGAATTATACTTACATTTGAGTATTGTTGAGCCTTATTATCTTTCAAAATGCAGTACCACCACACTCTCAAAGATTGGTATTGCTTAAGTTCCTCATACATTCTGTAGTTATATTGGTAATTATTTCTTCTTTTATTGGTTTTTTTATCACTCTCCATGTTTTACATCTCCTGAAGCAGCATTGTTAATTTAATTTAGTTTTATTTTATTAGTTTTGTTTATTAATAGAAACTGTTTTGAGGGATGCTGTTCATATTTTGTGTATTGGCATTAATTGTCGTTGACAGACTCATAGCCGGCCGCTGTGTCCGAGTGGTTGTAGGCGCTTCAGTCCGGAACCGCGCTGCTGCCACGGTCACAGGTTCGAATCCTGCCTTGGGCATAGATTTGCGTTATGTCCTTAGGTTATTTAGGTGTGAGTAGTTCTAAGTCTAGGCGACTGATGACCTCAGATGTTAAATCCCGTAGTGCTTAGAGCCATTTGAACCATCTTACAGACTCATAGGGCTATACACATTGCCAAACACTTTAACAGGTGCTGGTATCACCGATTTCTGCATTAGGGCTGTATACGACCACGATGTAGGCCAGAAGAGTGGTCAACTCCAGAGTGCATTCACCTACAACACACAGGTCCCATCCCAGGCTTGATGGTGTGGGGGAGGGGAGGCATCAGTTACAACTCACGGTCACACATTGTGTGTCTGCATGGTAAAGTAACTAGTGCCCTATACATTGAATGTGTTGTTATCCCCGTGCTACTGCTATTTCTTCACCAGAAAGCTGATGTCCTCCAGCAGGGCAGTGCACGTCTACATATGGCTGTTGTGAAGCAACGATAAAAATGGCTCTGAGCATTATGGTCATCAGTCCCCTAGAACTTAGAACTACTCAAACCTAACTAACCTAAGGACATCACACAACACCCAGTCATCACGATGCAGAGAAAATCCTTGACCCTGCCGGGAATCGAGAACGCTACAGCACGACCACGAGCTGCGGACTGTGAAGCAACGTGATCATCGTGATGTACAAGTGCTCTGGCCAACTAGGTCATCAGATCTCTCGGCAAATGAACAAGTATGGGACATGATGAGACATCAATTTGCTTGTTCTTCAAAGCTTGCAGTCCGCAGCTCGTGGTGGTGCGGTAGTGTCTTCGCTTCCCACGCCCGGGTTCCCGGGTTCGATTCCCGGCGGGCTCAGGGATTTTCCCTACCTCGTGATGACTGGGTGTTGTGTGATGTCCTTAGGTTAGTTAGGTTTAAGTAGTTCTAAAGTTGTAGGGGACTGATGACCATAGATGTTTAGTCCCGTAGTGCCCAGAGCTATTTGAACCATTTTTTCAAAGCTTGCAAGAGCAATTGGTGAATGGCAGGAGAAGGTGGGATATACTTGGGACAATCTATTGCAGAACGCCATTCGTCAGCCTTATGATCATTTGCATATGAGAAAACACTGCTTCGTTGCCCACAGGTGGGGTGACACTGTATACTGACGCGACTGTTTCGTTATTCTTTACCGTGACATTCCTATTTCTTTTGGACTGAATTTGTTACTATAGTATCCTATAATTCTGAACTATTTGTCACATAACTTATCAATAGAATGAGCTTTTCTTGGAGAGTGTTGCAGTTTATTCCTGACTGTACATTTACACAGGTGCTTCTTATGCCGCTGTCCCTTGCTTGGTGGAGAACATTTATTCCTCCACATACGTTACGGGCCGTATACAGAAGGAAATTCGTTTAGTCCTCCTCTGTATATGAGTATACCCCAATTTCTATATTCTTTCTATCCTTCAGGGGTTTACGTGAGATGTATTAGAAAGGATGTGACAAATTTCTCGAACCATACAGCTAACACTCAAGTTCTCAGTGATGTACAACTTCTTTCTTGCACCATCGAGGAAAGAGAAGTTTTCTTCTGATGTGAGACTTGAAATACTTGAAAAATGTAACTGAAGATCATGGCACGCCGTACATTTCATCATGCGACCGTGCAGACTATATCATAGATACGATTCATATCTGAATCGAAAGAAGTTTACAATTTAAAATGTCACATAAGTAACAAACGGATTGTTTTATTTAAATAGAAAAAGGGTAAGTAGGCTGTTTAGGTTTTCATATTGGTAACGTCACGTAGCGCTCTGTATTAAAATCCCTGGCTGTGCTGTGTGCAGTCTGTGGCTAGTTTGCATTGTTGTCTGCCATTGTAGTGTTGGGCAGCTGGATGTTAACAGCGCGTAGCTTTGCGCAGCTGGAGGTGAGCCGCCAGCGGTGGTGCATGTGGGGAGAGAGATGGCAGAATTTTGAGAGCGGACGATCTGGACGTGTGTCCATCAGAAAGAGTAAATTTGTATTATTGGATGTCATGAACTGCTATATATATTATGATCTTTCGACACTATTAAGGTAAATACATTGTTTGTTCTCTATTAAAATCTTTCATTTGCTAACTGTGCCTATCAGTAGTTAGTGCCTTCAGTAGTTTGAATCTTTTATTTAGTTGGCAGTAGTGGCGCTCGCTGTATTGCAGTAGTTCGAGTAACGAAAATTTTTGTGAGGTAAGTGATTTGTGAAACGTATAGGTTAATGTTAGTCAGGGCCATTTTTTTGTATGGATTATTGAAAGTCAGCTTGCGTTGAGCTAAAAATATTGTGTGTCAGTTTAAGCACAGTCACGTATAATTTTTCTAACGGGACGTTTCAAAAGTATCCGAACACCATTGATCAAAACAACTTGTGAGAATATGTTGTTGTTGTTGTCGTGGTCTTCAGTCCTGAGACTGGTTTGATGCAGCTCTCCATGCTACTCTATCCTGTGCAAGCTTCTTCATTTCCCAGTACCTATTGCAGCCTATATCTTTCTGAATCTGCTTAGTGTATTCATTTCTTGGTCTCCCTCTACGAATATGACCCACCACACTGCCCTCCAGTACTAAATTGGTGACCCCTCTATGTCACAGAACATGTCCTACCAAATGATCCCTTCTTCTAGTCAAGTTGTGCCACAAGCCCTTCTTCTCCCCAATTCTATTCAGTACCTCCTCATTAGTAATGTGATTTACCCATCTCATTTTCAGCATTCTCCTGTAGCACCACACTTCGAAAGCTTCTATTCTCTTCTTGTCTAAACTATTTATCGTCCACGTTTCACTTCCATACATGGCTACACTTCATACAAATACTTTCAGAAACGATTTCCCGACACTTAAATCTATACTCGATGTTAACAAATTTCTCTTCTTCAGAAACGCTTTCCTTGACGTTGCCAGTCTACATTTTATATCCTCTCTGCTTCGACCAACATCAGTTATTTTGCTCCACAAATAGCAAAATTCCTTTACTACTTTATCTCATTTCCAAATATAATTCCCTCAGCATCATCCGACTTAATTCGACTACATTCCATTATCCTCGTTTTGCTTTTGGTGATGTTCATCTTATACCCTCCTTTAAAGACACTGTCCATTACGTTTAGCTGCTCTGCCAAGTCCTTTGCTGTCTTTGACAGAATTACAGTGTCGTCGGCGAACCTCAAAGTTTTTATTTCTTCTCCATGGATTTTAATACCTACTCCGAAATTTTCTTTTGTTTCCTTCATTGCATCTTCAATATACAGATTGAATAACATCTGGGAGAGGCTCTAACCCTACCTCACTCCCTTCCCAACCATTGCTTCCCTTTCACACCCCTCGACTCTTATATTTGCCATCTGTTTTCTGTACAGATTGTAAATAGCCTTTCGTTCCATGTATTTCATCACTGCCACCATCAGAATTTGAAAAAGAGTATTCCAATCAACATTGTCAAAAAGCTTTCTCTAAGTCTACAAATGCTAGAAACGTAGGTTTCCTTTCCTTATTCTTTCTTCTAAGATAAGTGGTAGAGTCAGTATTGCCTCACGTGTTCCAACATTTCTACAGAATCCAACCTGATCTTCCCCGAGACCGGCTTGTATCAGTTTTTCCATTCGTCTGTAAAAAATTCGCGTTAGTATTTTGCAGCTTTGACTTATTAAATTGATAGTTCGATAATTTTCACATCTGTCAATACCTGCTTTCTTTGGGATTGTAATTATTGTATTCTTCTTGACGTCTGAGTTTATTTCACCTATCTCATGCATCTTGCTCACCAGATGGTGTAGTTTTGTCAGGACTGTCTCTCCCAAGGGTGTCAGTAGTTCTAATGGTATGTTGTCTACTACGGGGCCTTGTTTCGACTCAGGTCATTCAGTGCTCTGTCAAACTCTTCACGTAGTATCATATCTCCCATTTCATCTTCATCTACATCCTCTTCCATTTCCATAATATTGTCCTCAAGTACATCGCCCTTGTATAGACCCTCTATATACTCCTTCCACCTTTCTGCTTTCCCTTCGTTGCTTAGAACTGTGTTTCCATCAAAGCTCTTGATATTCATGCAAGTGGTTCTCGTTTCTCCAAAGGTCTCCTTAATTTTCCTGTGGGCAGTACCTATCTTATCCCTAGTGAGATATGCCTCTACATCCTTACATTTGTCCTCTACCCCTCCCTTCTTAGCCATTTTGCACTTCCTGTCGATCTCATTTTTGAGACGTTTGTATTCCTTTTTGCCTGCTTCATTTACTGCATTTTTATATTTTCTCCTTTCATCAATGAAATTCAATATTTCTTCTGTTACCCACTGATTTCTACTAGCCCTCAAAGCTACCCATTCTTCTTCTACTTTATTTCTTTCCCCCTATCCTGTCAATTGTTCCCTTATGCTCTCCCTGAAACTCTGTACAACCTCTGTTCTAGTCACTTTATCCAGGTCCCATCTCCTTAAACTTCCACCTTTTTACAGTTTCTTCAGTTTTAATCTACGTTTCATAACCAATAGATAGCGGTCAGAGTCCGTATCTGCCCCTGGAAATGTCTTACAATTTAAAACCTGGTACCTAAATCTCTGTCTTACCATTATATAATCTATCTGGTACCTTTCAGTATCTCCAGGGTTCTTCCATGTATACAACCTTCTTTCATGATTCTTGAAGCAAATGTTAGCTATGATTAAGTTATGCTGTACGCAAAATTCTACCTGACAGCTTCCCTTTCATTTCTTAGTCCCAATCCATATTCACCTATATGTTTCCTTCACCTCCTTTTCCTACTCTCGAATTCCAGTCACCCATGACTGTTAAATTTTCGTCTCCCTTCATTACCTGAAAAATTTCTTTTATTTCCTCATACATTTCATCAATTTCTTCGTCATCTGCAGAGCTAGTTGGCATATAATATAAACTTGTACTTCTGTAGTAGACGTGAGCAGATAATGAGATGAAATTTCTTCGAAGAATATCCTGAGCTGTATTTGATAAGGAAAGAGCGAAGTCTGTCTACCAACAAAACAGTGTCGTGGAGACGGAGCACGCGAATTCATTTGTTTCTATGGGCGGGAGTAATACTCTGCAGAGGTAGCCTTCCATCGACTTGGTAGCAGAAACTCTATGGTACAGGTAAAATGGAATGGTAAGTTAAGGGTTAGACTAGGGTAGAGATTTTTGGCCTAATTCTATTCTTAAAACGTTCCATGGAAATTTTATTTTTTAGATTCATTTATATTAAGTGTGCCATAAATGTTAATGCATGCTGAAACCGCCATACCGCATGGGGATCTGGCACATCAGATAACTCGAATACAATCGATATCATACTATTTATAATAGTTATCGACGGAATAGAGTTCTAGTTAGCTTCAAATTGTATGACAGAGAGCATTGGTAGCAATTAGAATACATTCTGAAGAAGATCTCTTTTCATAGTGTGATTGGTTTTTGGTAAAGAGTCTAAAGGAATGGAATTGTCTCAAGTCTGTTTTTTATACAAAGTAAAACGCGAGTGCTCCAAAATGACAAACAAATTTATTTATACGGATAGAAATGGTTCGTAAAGTAATCTCAGTCGTGCAATAAACGAGTCGATCGGTAAGCGAAAGCCAGTTAACGATACGATTTGTTATGTCAACATGAGAGTGTTTCGACATCAGTGAAAGAAGCCAGTTATACGGTGCTTCAACTACAGTAAAAACACACGTTGAAACCTTAAATGTCTATTTTTCCGCAACAGCATTTTTTTCAAGTTAGCAGGGGCTATATCTCATGAACTTCATATGCAAATACACTCCTGGAAATGGAAAAAAGAACACATTGACACCGGTGTGTCAGACCCACCATACTTGCTCCGGACACTGTGCGACGGCTGTACAAGCAATGATCACACGCACGGCACAGCAGACACACCAGGAACCGCGGTGTTGGCCGTCGAATGGCGGTAGCTGCGCAGCATTTGTGCACCGCCGCCGTCAGTGTCAGGCAGTTTGCCGTGGCATACGGAGCTCCATCGCAGTCTTTAACGCTGGTAGCATGCCGCGACAGCGTGGACGTGAACCGTATGTGCAGTTGACGGACTTTGAGCGAGGGCGTATAGTGGGCATGCCGGAGGCCGGGTGGACGTACCGCCGAATTGCTCAACACGTGGGGCGTGAGGTCTCCACAGTACATCGATGTTATCGCCAGTGGTCGGCGGAAGGTGCACGTGCCCGTCGACCTGGGACCGGACCGCAGCGACGCACGGATGCACGCCAACACCGTAGGATCCTACGCAGTGCCGTACGGGACCGCACCGCCACTTCCCAGCAAATTAGGGACACTGTTGCTCCTGGGGTATCGGCGAGGACCATTCGCAACCGTCTCCATGAAGGTGGGCTACGGTCCCGCACACCGTTAGGCCGTCTTCCGCTCACGCCCCAACATCGTGCAGCCCGCCTCCAGTGGTGTCGCGACAGGCGTGAATGGAGGGACGAATGGAGACGTGTCGTCTCAGCGATGAGAGTCGCTTCTGCCTTGGTGCCAATGATGGTCGTATGCGTGTTTGGCGCCGTGCAGGTGAGCGCCACAATCAGGATTGCATACGACCGAGGCACACAGGGCCAACACCCGGCATCATGGTGTGGGGAGCGATCTCCTACACTGGCCGTACACCTCTGGTGATCGTCGAGGGGACACTGAATAGTGCACGGTACATCCAAACCGTCATCGAACCCATCGTTCTACCATTCCTAGACCGGCAAGGAAACTTGCTGTTCCAACAGGACAATGCACGTCCGCATGTATCCCGTGCCACCCAACGTGCTCTAGAAGGTGTAAGTCAACTACCCTGGCCAGCAAGATCTCCGGATCTGTCCCCCATTGAGCATGTTTGGGACTGGATGAAGCATCGTCTCACGCGGTCTGCGCGTCCAGCACGAACACTGGTCCAAATGAGGCGCCAGGTGGAAATGGCATGGCAAGCCGTTCCACAGGACTACATCCAGCATCTCTACGATCGTCTCCATGGCAGAATAGCAGCCTGCATTGCTGCGAAAGGTGGATATACACTGTACTAGTGCCGACATTGTGCATGCTATGTTGCCTGTGTCTATGTGCCTGTGGTTCTGTCAGTGTGATCATGTGATGTATCTGACCTCAGGAATGTGTCAATAAAGTTTCCCCTTCCTGGGACAATGAATTCACGGTGTTCTTATTTCAATTTCCAGGAGTGTACATTATATCTTTTTTAACCTGTGAATGGCGTTTTTTCTACTATAATATATCGGATTTTTGCTATATACTTTAATTTCAACTTTTGGTGCACACTTTATAACGACTTTTTTGCGGAAAACACTGACTTTTGTTGCCGCCATATTGTTGAAAACAATTTTTGCAAAATATCGCTACATACTATGTTAGAGAATGTAATCAGTTTCAAAGCAGTTTGTGAAATTTTGTTCTAGGTTGAAAATTGTTGCGTTCAGACATCCCACAACCACGAAAACGTGTGGTTGATAATTTTTTAATGTGCCCTGGATGCAAGCTTCATACTTGGAAATACTTGAAAAATACATGATACGACCTTAAAGATGTGCAATGAATGTCTGGAGTCAGTTTGTAATTTGTTTATTACTGAAAAGTCTCATGAATATCGGTTCCAAAATCGTGCGTCACTCTGTTCGACCCGCTTAAAGCAATTACTTGGTACGTAATTTCGGAGAAGGAATTTGATTGCGCATTGCCCGTAATTTTGACGGAACTAGCCCTGGTCAGGCGGACTGCTTAACTCGCCACAAATTTTCATCCTTCTGTATCCTCTGCTAATGAGTAGCAAAATCACATCTCTGCCTGCCGAATGCTGTCGAAACGGACGGCCTTCATTTGGAAGGTAACAGCAACGTGATTAATAGCAGGAGTTCGATTCAGACATCACAGCTGCTAATATAAAGATCCACTAGGCCATAGCCTTCTTTAGCGCACCATGCAAACGCTAGAGTGTGCGGACTCTACGCGTTACGGTGTTAGTACACGAGTGTTTACTTACAGCGTAATTTTTAGCGGTTGCTCGGAGACTGCTGGTTGGGACGCAGGCGGCTAATGCAGGCTGCAGCGCGCCGCTGTTGTGGGGACTATCTATCGCTCAGGCGTGCACAATTGTCAACTGGCGTAATTGGAGCCGATAGCCCCCTCCGCTCCCTCCTCCACTACATTCAATTTAGCTGCACATACAGGCACACAGACAGGGTCCAGCTGCACACAAACACAGCTCGCGTGCGGCCCGGCGCGGGGGGAGAGTGAGACACAATCAGAGAGAGAGAGAGAGAGAGGGCAGGAAGCCGGGGGGAGACACGATCGGACGCCACAGCCTGCTCCGCGGACCTCGGAGGTAGGGGTGGTTGTTTGTGTTTGTGTCTGAGGGGCACAAACACTTGCCCTAATGACCCATCGCTGAGCTAGCGGCACTGAGAACAGCTTCATGAGCCGTGACGGCAGCAAAAACGAGCAGAAAGCCACACGTGTTCACTTCTTCAGATTATTCTCATTTAGAGTCTGAAACTAACACCAATGAATAGTGCTGGATGAAAAGAAAAAAAAAATTGTCTGAGAAGCTGCGACCCTGTAAATTGGGGTAACACGTAAGAAAGAAGATCCTGATATACAGTGGAATGGTCAGTATTCAGGGATATCCAAGGAACGTTCATTCTAAGTAAGAAAATCAAGTAAAGATTTATGTTACTAAAACACTGTCCCGGAACTTTTGATAGTAACACTAGCAGTTGCAGTGTAGGGGCAATCAAAAAACTGATTTTTGATATTTCGAATTTAAAAATTTTAAATGTCATAATCTTCTCAGTAAGAGATTAATCCTTTGTCAAAATTTAACAGATTGAGATAAATATTACAGTTTGAAACAGCCTGTTTACTTGAGGTTACGTACATGGCGTCGTGAAAATAGGTGGACTTTATTCAACCAGTATTTGAGAATGAGAACACTTAATGCCTTCCAACCAAATTGACAATTAATTTCAGACTCTTACAAACATTCTTCTCTCTAAAAGCTCCTCTCCCCCCACTTTGCAATAATGAAAGGAAAAGATTAACACTTATTAGATTTCTTTGTTTGTGCAGTCACACTCCATCATCGGGTACGACGTTTTAATTTATTACTTCTTTACTGCTAACTCTGTTCTCATACACGCTTCGCATACTGTATCTCCATACATCAAGTAATTACCTGCAAAATAATTTCATTGTAAGACACAAAGTTCTGGAGATACTACGTCATAAACATCTAGATATCTGGAAAACTAGCACTTGCGTAATACTGATCGCAAATTAATCAGTTTATATTCATCCATTGTGTCATAATGTGAGAATTCAATGGCTACCACCAAAATTTAAGTACAGTTTCAAATCTTTCCTAAGCCTTTTTCTCTCATATACTTAAAAGTGAATATTTAACGCACCAAGTCATTTGTTACCGAACGTCTGAAGATGTTACGTGAGATATCCATTCTTAAAAGAATCGGGTGTTTACTACCGGGCTCTAAAATGCACACCTTAAGAGCTATACACACATATTTATCTGGATATTGAGAAACAAATCTCTTCTTCTACGAGGTCTTTACTTTTCATATTTTGGGAGGAGGTGGTATGGGTGTTAAAACATGATAATATCGTCCAGTAAACATGGGTTCTAAAACGCACATTTAAAGAACTATGAGTGGTCGTTCAGTAGAAGAGATGCGTTTCACAGTAGGGAAGATGGACAAGTGCTCATATCTCATAAGGTACACATTTGAGAACCCACGTTTAATGGACTTTCGAATTATCGTTAGTGTAACATCTCTGAATACTGACCATCTGTCAATCTGAAAAGAATCTTTTGGGCGTTATGTCGCCCTAATGTAGTATTAAACCTTGAAGTTGCTTTGCAGAAATACCACATTCCACTTTCCTGTCTGATTCCCTCTTCATTTAAGCATAGACTATAAAACACCCTTTTTTCTTCTTTTTTAATGCCACCAGACTGGTTCGATGCTTTGAGCGCTGTCCACATATTCTACTTAACCTTAAGGAGTAACTCCAGTTTGATTTAAGTATGTGATCGTGCTTGAGGGTGACTTTCATCTTTATATTCCGTGAGTACTGTAAACTTTCATGCTGATCTGCAGTTTCAAGTAATTGAAATGTAGTCCGACTGGGAATATAAAGACGTTCGTCTGTCAGCAAGTGTTTCCAACAGTAAAGAATAATGAAACACTTTTGAGAAATTGTCAGACTGTAACGGCGAGAGTACGAGAGTTGATAAAAAAATCATTACGTGTGTAATGTCTGGATAATTAAAGTTGAGAGATATGTACTTTTATAGGTAAAACAGTCATCAATCCAAAGACTGTTTTGAATACCAAAGTGCTTTCCTAGACGTGGTCCTGTGGGAGGTAGTGTACCATTTCCCTCCTGCGTCCATTGAACTGACTTACCCAGGTAGTTATGGGAGGATCTACGGTTTAAAGTGCATTCCGAGCCACCATGCAACTCACAGAAGTGTTAAGTCATAGATAAAAGTCTTAGACAGGCCGGGTATCTAACCGGAGATCTTCGGATTTGTAGTATGTCACATAAACACTTTTCCTCTTTAGTCCTACATTAAGCTCGGCATAAAAAGTGCCTTAGTTGACTTAAACTTGTAACTCGGAATTACGTCCTCCCGGCAGACTATGTCCTTAGATGTTTTCCAGATTCCTTAAGGAACTCATCGTGGTAGAACATGAACTTCTTCATGAAAAGCGCATGAATATCTTCTCAATGTAAACAAATAGAACAATCTCCTCGTGGACAGAAAGATAAGTAAACCTCCTCTTGGAAAATTAAGAGATTATGACAAGTTACACTGGGGAAAAAAGGAAAAACCTCTTCTGAAAGACCAATAGCCACTCCCCATAAAGACACAATTGAAATATGTTGGAAAAAAGAAAACACAGTGCTTAGACTCTTTATGAGAAATGTTGGAACCTTCCTAGACGTGAAAAAAAGAATTTCCCTGAACAGTTAAAAAAGCAAAAGCCAAAACATCTCTCTACTTATATTGTAACTTGTTTTTAATAGCTAATCTTATTGAATTAAACAGTCTCTAATGCCCGCTTTTGCCAGCGTAAACGGCAACAGTAGGTAGGAGGCAACGTGAGCAACGTTCCGAACATAGCTGTTCTGCTTTACAGCCAAATAGATGTACCAATGTAATGCATTTCCTAGTAGCAGGCCCTGTTGTTGAAGGTGCCTTGCGGATAGTGTGGGACAATCGAACCCACTGTGAGGGCTCATTCAGTACGACTACAGTCTGGAGATGTAGTTAAGCTCGATTATGCGTTAGTCAAAGGGAGCTTGTGGCAAACCTGCTGACTCGGCTACAAGGAGAATGGCTCGCTGGACAATGGCTTCCTGCAATGGAGAGGGTGACTACTCGTTCACGAGGTGACAAGAGCCCTGGAAACGCTGGACACAGAGAATTCATCTCGTACTCGGAAAACGCCTTGCGATCCTTGGAGTGCCTGTGGAACAATGTCGCTGTCGGAACTCCGAGGGTCCTTCGCATATATAGAAGGGGGGTCTCCTGGGTGCTGCCAAACGACAGACACAGCCAAGTTAAACTGTTCGCGGATGCCTTGCTGCCGGCCAAAGTGGCCGTGCGGTTCTAGGCGTTACAGTCTGGAGCTGAGCGACCGCTACGGTGGTAGGTTCGAATCCTCCCTCGGGCATAGATGTGTGTGATGTCCTTAGGTTAGTTAGGTTTAATTAGTTGTAAGTTCTAGGCGACTGATGACCTCAGAAGTTAAGTCGCATAGTTCTCAGAGCCATTTGAACCATTTCACACCTTGCTACTGCTGGAATCGTTATAGAAACGGAGCGGCTCTGGGAACTCCGAGGCTGTTTTGCAAACCCGGCAGCTTCCAAGTGATTCTTTTGCATGGGTAGTAATAACTGTGGTACCCAGACCACCGTTACACTACTCATGTGGAAGGAGAAAGAGAGGCGGTGGGGGTTGTCATGAACTGAGTGGTCAAGGGCATCTCGTCGCTGTGGTTGTTTATGAGACAGACAATCAATAGAGGGCAGAGGCCAAGGTTTTTGTATAAAGGAACAGAAGTGAAAATACTTAGTAGTGAAGTCAGTGAGTGTTCGTCTTGAGTGGGGCTGGTAGTGTAACTGTGAAGTGGAAAGGGCGGCGTGTGGTGTTTGAAACAGCCCGGAGGACAAGTGTAGCAAATCGGCAACGGCTTGTGGAGAATAGAGAGGCACAGCGCTCACTTACAAAGGTAAGACACCGGTGTAAACTTTGTTTAGTTTCATTTACGGCTGGAAGCACAGAAGTCTGATCGGTCAAGTAGTTTTCAGGCTTCTCTAGTTCTCAGGAAATCTCTAAGGGTGTAACAGAGGCTACATTAAACCATATTTGTCATAGTTTATTAGACATTATAAATACAGAGACTGGATGGATATCTACTTATCAAATGCAAAAGGATGTAAACATTTATTAAAGGATATAAATAAAATCTTGATCACTTTTAATTGATATTGACAAGTTCGCATAACAGTTAGTCTCTCCACCAGTATGTGATACATGTCGTACGTGCCGTCATTTTCTTTTCTTTGCCGCCAGTAATATTTGTTCAAATGGTTAAAATGGCTCTGAGCACTATAGGACTTAACATCTGAGGACATCAGTTCCTTAAAACTTAGAACTACTTAAACGTAACTAACCCAAGGACATCACACACATCTATGCCCGAGGCAGGATTCGAACTAGTGACCGTACCGGTAGCGCGGTCCAAACTGAAGCGCCTAGAACCGCACGGCTACAAGGCCGGCAGTAATCTTTGTGTTGCGCTATGTTTATGTATAGTTTCTGTGTAGCTAAATTGGTTTCCCTACGGTTCGACGATCCTTTTGACCGGACGCTGTGTCTTCGCGACTATCAAATGGGTCATTAGTTCCCGTTAAGATTAGCTCCCCTTGTGTCATCTTTTATGGTGAAGCTGGTGACGCAGAATAATTAGAGTTATCGGTGTTGAAAAAGAGGTATTAAAGGCAGCCAATTGTAACTGAGTTGATATAAATAGGCCAGTAGATATACGAGGTGCGACGATAAAGTAATAAGACTGATTTTCTTTGCAAACTTGCAGGCTTCCGTAGGCACAATATCTTTGACCTTGGTCTATAAGCTGCCTTTAGTCCAAGTAGCACATCGATGCAACAGCTCAGTCGTGAGTTGTGCTGTAATAAGTTAACACGTATTTGTGTGTCTCTTCACGGAAATGGATCCGCATAATATTGCACAGCGCTATGCCATTTCTTTTTGCGTTAAATTAGGTAAGGAAGGGAGCACAGCACCACGAGCACGTTTTGTTTTGACACGTCCAGATGAAACGGCGTTCTAGAATGTCTTGTAGAGCACACGTAGTGCAAAGCGGGTCTGGTGCCTTTCCGATTCAAAACAGTTTCTATCGCTTCACCACTCTGTCATTGACAACGTCACAACATTGAGATATGATAGCACGTGGATGGGAAGAAAAGATTGTATACTATTTCTCTTTCTCTCTCTCTCTCTCTCTCTCTCTCTCTCTCTCTCTCCCTCTCTCCCTCTCTCTCTCTCACGCAGACACACACACACATACACACACACACACACACACACACACACACACACACACACACACACATAAACTCCATTCGTTCTAGGATTGACGTTTTGTCTTCGTTGTGTGGGAATTGATTCTAAGACTTTTCTGTAAGATATTGCCGTGGATAGGCCTAAGTTGTAGTCACCAAAATAAATGGAATCAACATAGTATTGCCTGCAATATGAAAATGGGAATCTGAACTAGGCATACATGTAAGGGGCGACATGTTTGCTTATCCATACTTCCGCATCAAAATTTTTTGACGAAATTTCTTCTCTCTTGCAGGATGCGATACATGTCCTTCATGAAAAGGATGCGAAAATGAATCCACCCATTTCGTCGTCACTGGGTCACTTATTATTATTCTCATATCAGAAACATACAGGTTCATGTACGCACATTTTACATAGTTATTATTAAATTAGTTTTGACCAAAACGTGGCCACTTCCAGTGTATTTTGCGTTGCTTGTTGAAGATCATATTCTGCACAGAAGACTAGACACAATCGACACCGAAGCATGTGCCGAACTGTCTGCTCTTCTCCACAGTCACACAGAATATCACTTGGATCAGTGTATCCCCATCTTGTCAAGTTAACTTTTGGTATTCCAACTCCGTGTGTCATTCTATTCGGGAACTTCCAAGTTGTGATTCAAAACGGTTCTGAGCACTATGGGACTTAACTTCTGAGGTCATCAGTCCCCTATAACTTAGAACTACTTAAACCTAACTAACCTAAGGATATCACACACATCCATGCCCGAGGCAGGATTCGAACCTGCGACCGTAGCGGTCGCGCAGTTCCAGACTGTAGCGCCTTTAACCGCTTGGCCACCCCGGTCGGCTTCCAAGTTGTCCATTCCCCGCCATGGACTGGAGGTAAAGCTTCAACAAATCTTTTCCAACCATGGGGATGGTAGGTCATAGCCCTTCATAATTGTAACCTACCATTTTCAGTGGTGGTTCTAAGTTCCTTTGATGTCCTAAGGAAACTTTTTCTTGACTTCAGTCGTTGTGGATGCGTCTCATGCCCATACAGAAGATGGGTAATTTTCTGTTCCACTGCCTTCCTTTCCTTATAGGCAGCCATCTCTCTTCGGATAGATAGATGGTGGTGTTATAGCTGCGAGGTGGTAAAGCCATTTGACTGGAGTGGATTTCAAGCAAACTTTTATAATTCGAGAAGTTTCGTTGAGAGCTACATCCACCTGTTTGGCATCAGTTGAATTATACCAAACAGGAAAGGCATACACTGCCGCAGAATAGCATAGTGTCATTGCAGACGTTTGGATTGTTTCAGGTTGACTTCTCAACTGTGATCCGGCCAGTTTCCGTAGGAAACTTTCAACCTGCATTTCATGCAGTGCTTTTTGAAAGCAAGAGATCTGTCAAGTGTCACTCGTAGGTATTTTTGGGTCTCGTAGTGTTCCAGTTCAACCCACGACCATGCTCTTTTCAATTTGCGAGTGGCTTCCTTGTTTCTCAGATGGAAAGAACACACTTCGGTATTTGAAGGGTTTGGTTTAAGTTTCTTTGTAGTGTAGTATCCGGATGGGTCTTCAAGGGCATTCGTGAGATTGTTCTCCACTGATTCAAAATCTGTGCTCTGGGTGGCTAGAGCGAGTCCATCAGCATATAAGAAGCTCCTCGTCTTTGGGGCTATAGGTTGGTCGTTCGAGGTATATATTAAACAGAATTTGAGCCAAAAAACTTTCTAGCGGGAGGCCTTTCTTCTAGAGTTTCTATCGAATACGCTGTGCTTGAAAGTCGACGAAGAACCTGCGAGTCTGCAGAAGGCAGGCGTAGAATCTTGTTAGACCTAAGTCTTTGGTCAGGTTGTAGACTTTGGATAGAAGTAGTTGGTGACTGACCGTATCATACGGCACTGATAAGTCGACAAATGCCACTCGTGTCACCCTCCGAGCTTCTAAGCCATCTTATATATATTGTGTGAGTTGTAGCCGTTGTCCACTAAGCTTTTACCTAGACGAAATCCAGATTGCTGAGGTTTAAGTGAGGGGCCAATTGAAGGTGATAGGTGGTTTGATATCAATCTTTCCTGCATATTGTCAGATGACAAAGTACTGCAACTGGTCTAAAATTTTTTGGATCATTTTATTCTTTGTCAGGTTTCAACAGAGCAGTCACCGAGCCAGTGAAACGCATTTACAGTGGCTAACAAGTTACTGGTTTCAAAATTAATTAGCCTGAGGAGTCAGCGTATCTACAAACAAAATCTGTTGTTTGTCGATGACATATGATATCTCCCCGAGACAGCAAAGGACTTGGAAGAGTAGTTGAAAGAAATGCACAGTGTCTTCAAAGGAAAATATAAGATGAACAGCAACAAAACCAAAACCAGCATAATGAAATGTAGTCTAATTAACTCAGGTAATGAGGGAATTAGATGAGGAAACAAGATATTTAAGGTAGTAGATGAGTTTTGTTATTTTGGTTATAAAATAACTGATGGAGGTGGAAGTGGTGAGGATACAAAATATAAACTGGTAGTGGCAAGAAGAACGTCCCTGAAGTAAGAAAAATGTAAACATCGAATAGGGATTTAAGTGTCAGGGAGCCTTATGAAAGTTTCGCGTTGTATTGATAATTTTTAATTGTAGACCGTGTAACTGCAACTGCCATACGCATTTCGCCTTTACTTATATTACACGCAACTAAGGAAGACGGGACTATGAAAGTTGAAGAAGTTTCTTCTGAAAGTAATTCTAGTGATCGTAGCCATGTATGGAAGTGAAACAAGGACGATTAACTGTTTAAACACGAAGACAATAGAAGCTTTAGAAATGTGGTGCTACAGATGAATACTGAAGATTAGATGGATAAATCGCATAACCAATGGGGAGGTACTGAATAGGACTGGAATAAAAGAAATGTGTGGCATAACCTGACTAGAAGAAAAGATCGGTTGATAGAACACATTCTGAAACATCAAGGGCTCACCAATTCAGTAATGTAGATTAGTGGACTGGGGTGGGGGTTTGAATAATAGAGACCAAGAGATAAATACAGTAAGCAGATTCAGAAGGATGTAGGTTGCACTAGTTTTTAGGAAATGAAGTGGCTTACACAGGTTAGAGTACCGTGGAGAGGAGCATCAGACCAGTGTTTGGACTGAGTATCACATCAAAACAGGGGTACACACGTTTCTCCATATCGGACCATAAAGTGTAAATGTCGTGTGACTAGGGCCTCCCGACGGGTAGACCGTACGCCAGTTGCAAGTCTTTCGATTGGACGCCACTTCGGGTACCTGCGCGTCGATGGGGATGAAATGATGATTATTAGGACAACACAACAACCAGTCCCTGGCGGAGAAAATCTCCGACCCAACCGGTAACCGAACCCGAGCCCTTAGGATTGACATTATATGGCGCTGACCACTCAGCTATAGTGGACGGACATATCGTACCATGTGGAGTGTTAGGTAGGTTTAAGTAGTTATAAGTTCTAGGGGACTGATGACCACAGATGTTAAGTCCCATAGTGCTCAGAGCCATTTGAACCATTTTTTTCCTCTTTTCCGGTTTTTCCACAACTTTCGATTGACTACCGCGATTGTACATTCTCATAAATTTCATCCTCACATTAGGACCGATATTTGACCGGTGTAGATTTATCGCGGTCAGGAATGCCCTCTCTGCCTGTAATAATCTGATTTTTATGTTTTCCTTGCTTCGTTTGTTTCCAGAGTAACTGTATTTCTTAACTTCTTCTACTTCGTGGTTTCAAACTTTGATATTATCTTATCGTTAATCCCAATTCTACTATTCCTGATAACTTTTGTTTACTCTCAGTCCATATTCTGCACTCACAGGACTGTTCAATACATTCAACACGTACAACAATTCTGCTTCACTTTCACTGGGGATTTTGATGTTACCAGCAAATGTTACAGTTGACATCCTGTAACCGTTCATTTTAATCCCTTTTATGACTGTCATTGCTTCTTCTGTACACAGACTGAACGGTATCAGTGAAAGACTACCCCCCTGCCTTACGCCCTATTTCAGCTGAGTACTTCGTTCGTGGTCTTCCGCGCTGTGCCAGTGCTGTATGTATGACATAATCTGTCGTCCGCGGGGATCCCTCCCTCAAATGCTCTTCCTGCTATTGTTCAAATTATGTTATTTCGTCTTAAAAATTCTCCTATGAGTTTGGCTCTTCTTGTTCGGATGTGCATCCTTAGGGATCTGTTCTCCTTCATTTTTCAGTGTCCCTTCATTCGTAGTTCTCCAGATGAACATCCTCTGTGGCACAAAATCTCAAGGCATTAAACATTTCCTCTCTCTTATTTTCCTATTGTCTAAGTTTCAAACTCGTATTGGGCTGCAATGGAGACAAATATTTTCAGGATCCGTTACCTTACTTCCAGCATGATGTTCTTGCTGGCAAGTAAGCCCTCTCGCAAATTAAATACAATTTCCGATATCTACCGTACCCTCTCATCCTGCTTCCATATGTCTTTACCATCTTGTTCAATTTCTTGGAGTATGTCATTTCCTTTCTATCGTCTTCTCCAATTCCCTCCTCTTTTCCTATTACATCGTCCTATACAGAAGCTCAGTTATACAGTTCCTCAGTTAAACAACAATCAAATTCCTATCAAAATCAATATTTAGACTTATTTGGAAATTGTCTACTTTAGATCGTCTGAAGATGGCGTCTACGAAAACGCCCCAAGACGATTGTCTTAGGTACTCTTAGTTTAAATATGATGCAGCCTATTCCTCAAGACTTAATTCTGAAATCACGATTTATTTCCTGTGATATCCGTTAATCACTGTATGTGAAGGCTAGGACATTTCCTTCCGGGATGTATGCCAGGTGGTACAGGAAGAGATGGTTCTGTTATCAACTCTCACACCCTACCACTGTTTTTCGTCCCTTCGGCCACTGAAAGCGAACAATGACTTAGATTACCCATATAATCCAACTGTAGTACGTTACAACAAAGTGCCGCCTACTGTCGATTATTAGACAGCTACTTCCACAAATAATTAATGAGTTAAGTGACAGGTTTAAATTACGATTGCAGTATCCGTCCCGCACCCGTGAACGTTACTGTGGAGCTGCCTCGACTTTTAATAAGTAATGATTGAAGGTACACGTGTCGTGCAGTCCTAACTCGTATGGGCTTTAAACAATTCAAGCAATTACTCTACCAAAGTGGCGCTCCCTGGCGGCTGTTCTCGCGTCCTGGCGCATGAGGCGACCCGAAAGAGGAGTCCCTCTCTTGTGACTGGCAGTATTGCGGGACTTGCTAGCAGTATGGGAGGCCTGTATCGGTTGTGATGACCAGAGATCAGAAATGAGCTCCGTATACTCGCATTAAGCTCGCCAGCGAGCCCTTTGACGTCATCTGCGAACTCGCTGTCTTCGTGTGCCCGTAGACACGGCTCGTAGGGTCTCCGCTGCAGCCTACCTGAGTCTGTTGCCGGGTACAAGTGGACTCAGTACTCTCAGGAAGGAGAGCGAGTACTCGAATTCGCAAGCATAACCGATGACTCGCGGCATTCCCGCTACATACACAACAGTCTTGAAAGAAATTTGTTTCACACAATCAAAAGCAGGATGTATAACGACTGATCGGTTAGTAGTGAATATTGTTTTCTTTAGACATACATTCATATAATAAAACTTTCTTGAAGGCTGTTCTAAACTTGTTTTAATACCGTTGACATACAGACAGTTTCGAGGTGCTACCGAGTCTGTAACGACAGTAGCAGAAAACATAACGTGAGGTTGAAGTGCAATCTCTCAGTGATGATTAATTTTTAAAATAAATTACGGAAATGAATGATAAACTATACACAGTTAACCCATAAACCCAAGCTTCCATGACTAAATGATCATCCGATTCATCCGGGGTTACTGATGTATTTTATATAGAGGGTGACAATTATTGAACTATGTGAAATAAAGTCATCATAACTGCTGAACAGTTTGCATTAGGACATTCAAACTGCACAGTTGGCAGCGACTCATGATAGGAATTATTATGCTCATATATGGTTTGGTTTAGCGACGAAGCCCACTTTCATTTGCATGGGTTCGTCATCAAGTAACAACGGCGTATTTGGGGGACTGAGAATGTGTATTTCGCAATCTAGAAGTCTCTTTACCCTCAACGTATGACTGTGTGGTGTGCAATGTCCAGTCGCGAAATTATCGGTGCGATATTACTTGATGGCACTGTGGTTACCGAACGGTACGTGAAGGTTTTGGCAGATGATTTCATCCCCGTTATCCAAAGTGAACCTGATTTCGAGAAGATACAGTTCATGTAAGACGGAACTCGATCCCACCGAAACAGGAGAGTGATGTCCTGGAAGAGCTCTTTGGAGATCGTATTCTGGCTCTTTGGTACCAAGAGGCCACTGCCATGGACGTCGATTGACCGTCATATTCTCCAGATCTGAACACATGCTACTCTTTGACGTAAAGGAAAGGATAGCGATAGTCATTTTGTAACAATTAATTTTTCATTGTAGGGCAATTAATTGTTAATGACTGTGCTGGTCATGCCATGTAGGTTAAGTTAAATTGCACTACCGAAACCTAACTGGAGATCGCACAAAGACAATAACCATGACGAAATGGTGTGGGACACTGTCAACAAATCGCCAGAGTAGGTTTTCTATGTTGAATCCTGCTTAGTCGTCAAGTACGGGGATTCTAGGAAATCTGCTTTCTCAGATTGCTAGACAACATTCAAACTAATGGTATTATTGAGTTTTGATTACAATAAGATAAATGACAATACTTTAATTTGGGAAATACACAGATACGTCGCAAGCAAAGGGCGAGAGACAGAATAACAGAATTTATTCAGTGTAGACAATGCTACACGTCTATAGTACAAGCGAAATGACCAAAATTTGTATCTTTTTCGTCTGAAGCGTGGAGTACAGCTTGAAATTTATTTTAGATATAATTCCTCCTCTAAAGGAACACATTTGCTATCGTGTACTTTCCATCAATTAACTTTCGTCTTACACCTTCCACAGTCTCACAAAGACAGCTTCGTTAAAGGCCATATGATTTCGGAAATTGGCCGAACGTGCATTACTGTGGGCGTATTAACAATAAGTCACAATTAGCCCTACACCCCCGCACGCTTCAGTAAGAGGGAACGTGTCGACGAGTATGAAGCGACCACAGCGCAACAGTTCTCACACTCAGCATACTCGAAAAACCACAGCGTGGACGAATGAAGCCCGCTAGCACTGATGAAATAGCTGCGCCTTGGTATATGAAGTACGCAGACCGCAACACTAGACTCGTACTTGTTCTGTATATGATCTCTGGTGGTGGTAGGCTTTCCACGTTGTATAGCCGATGGGTAAAGTGTTGTAATTAGACGCGGTTGTGGCGGCCTTTCCATCGCATGGACAGTAGATTGGAATTCCATAGTGTTCAATATTCACCTAAGCATTTGAAGTGCTTCAAGAACACACATCAATAAAGGTTTCGCATCATCTCGGTTCCTAGAGATCCGGAACCTGTACAGAAAATTGGAATAGAGATAAACATAAACATGATTTCCGCCTTTTTTATTGCTCATGAAAATCACATATTGTATGTTGGACCACCATACAGCGTGAAATTCGGAGATGGTGGTCCAGAATGCTGTACACACCTCTAATACTCTTGCATTGATGCATGCCTGTATTCGTCGTGTCATACTATCCACAATTTTATCAAGGCACTGTTGGTCCAGATTGTCCCAATCCTCAATGGCGATTCGATGTAGATCCCTCAGAGTGGTTGGTGGCTCACGTCGTCCATAAACAGCCCTTTTCAATCTATCTCAGGCATGTTCGATAAGGTTCACGTCTGGAGAACATGCTGGCCACTCTAGTTAAGCGATGAAGCGATGTCGTTCTCCTGAAGGAACTATTTTACAAGATGTGCACGATGGGGGCGCGAATTTTCGTCCATAAAGACGGATGCCTCATCGAGATGCTGCCAATACGGTTGCACTATCGGACGGAGGTTGGCATTAACGTATCGCACAGCCGTTACGGCGCCTTCCACTACAACCAGTGGCGTACGTCAGCTCCACATAATGCCACCCCAAAACAGCTGGACAGTGAGTCTAAGGCGTTCAGCCTGACCGGATTGCCTCTAAACATGTATCCGACGATTGTCTGGTTCAAGGCATGTGCGACACTCATCGGTGAAGAGAAGGTTATGCCAATTCTGAGCAGTCCAATCGGCATGCTATTGGACCGATGTGTGCCGCGCTGCATGGTTTCGTGGTTGGAAAGATGTAACTCGCCATGGACGTCGGGAGTTAAGTTGCTCATCATGCAGCCTATTGCTCAGAGTTTGAGTAGCAACACGATGTCCTGCGGCTGCACGAAAAGCATCATTCAACATGGTGGTGTTGCTGTCAGAGTTCCGAGCCATAAACAGTAGTACCCTTGGGCATGTCATCGACAGTTCCAGTCTCTCTGTATCTCCTACATGTCCGAACCACATCGCCTTGGTTCCTTCCGAGATGCCTGGAGCCTTCTCTTGTTGAGAGCTTTTCCTGAAACAAAGTAACAATGCGGACGCGATCGAACCGCGGTACTGACCGTCTAGGCACGGTTGAACTACAGACAAAACGAGTCGTGTACCTCCTTCGTTATGGGATGAATGGAACTGATCGGCTGTCAGACCCGCTCCGTCTAATAGGCGCTGCTCATGCGTGGTTATTTACATCTTTGGGCGGATTTAGTGACATCTCTGAACAGTCAAAGGGACTGTGTCTCTGTTGCAATAACCACAGTCAATGTCTATCTTCAGGAGTTTTGGGAACCGCAGTGATGCAAAAACTTCTTTGATGTGTGTATTTTGCTTAGATGTTCGATCGTGGTTACTCATTTGTCGAATGTTGAAGGTATTGGGTAGAATTCTTACCTGTATCAGCTGTAGTGAGAGTACGTTTCTTGTCGCGACCGTTAAGTTGACGTCTACGTGGTTTCGCGGTGCTTTAGTGTGTGTTTGTGTTCCTACTCAATCGTGCATCAAATGATCTGAAATGTGTTGGCTCCATTGTGGGTGATTTATCAGTGATGTGTGGTTAGTCACTTATGATACATGTTGTGTTTCTTTCATGTGTGAATGAGATGCAGTGTTTGTCAGTCTCATGTCATGCACCAGTGACCGTACGTGTGTTCCCAGCGGGTTTTGGGACCACGCTTGGGAAAATCGGCTTTGGATCGTTTTCCTGGTTTTCCAGAGCGATGTGCCATTCCTAACGGTTTTTTTACTTGCTACTTTGCTACACGTGCGAAACGCCCGGAGGGTTATTCTTTGAAAGATTGTTCCGGAAGCTTGGTACTGTCAGCTGTACATTGAGATCTGAGCTCGTGAGTATGAAATACGTGTGTTGATAACTTGCCTATGGAATGTGAAAGTACTAACTAGCTTCGGACGTGTTCTGTCAACAGCACGTTAACATTTGTTTCCTACGACAATCACCGATAAGCCGTTTTCAGAGTAGTTTTGTAGTGAGTTTAGTCGGGGTACGTGTTCCTGCTGAATCATCTATCTTGTGTTGGGGAATCGGTTTTGACATCATCGTAGTTGTTCCGTAATGGCGTTTGATCGGTAGCGAGGCGCATGTGTCGTGTGTGTCTCGTATGTGAATCACATGAAATGTTAGTTGCTCATAATTGGTCTCTCTGGTGTCTTGTTTTAGCTGTTGTGACGCAAGGACTTTATGGCATCCGTTTGAAAACTGTATCTCAGTGGTATGACACGAGTAGTGAGTTTATTGATGAGGAAATACGTTTTGCATGCCATTCGAGTGTGTGTAATGTATGGAATCTGGCGCCACTAAATTCAGACTAGAGACACCACTTGCGCTAGACGGTGACTCACTGGCGTTGTCCGAAGACTTGTGGTTTGCTAGAGCTGTGTCCAAGATACTAGTAAATTTGATAGGCTGTGATTCATTAGTTTGTGATGACCTTGTTGATTGTGTGGCTTTTGAACGAACGTGGATGGCCCTATTTACGTCGTAGATTTGTGTCGCTCTGTATTTGCCTTGAGTATTCTCGTCATGATTTTTATATTCTTATGCGTTGAACACACGTCCGCGCATTCATTTTAAGTCGTCAGAATGTGCTGATGACCGTGCTGCTTGAGGATTGCCCTTCTGTATTTTGACTGTTTCTCACGGAATGATGTTGTGTTATGTGAACATTTCTTACACTTGTCCTTGCGGGATACCTTAAAATCATGACCATGTGTATTAAATTGCGCCCTCGCGTAGCGTATGAAACAATGGACTTGCGTTCATTGTCGAGTCTGCTAACTCTTCTCAGTGGCTGTCTCGAGCTCGTATCTGCTAAGTCCTACTGCGAGAACTATTACAATTATTTCAGTCATACATTAGCCAAGAGCGCTGGTTGCTAGTAAGGCTGCCGCCGTATGCTAGATTTTACTGTTAGTGTTGCTCAGTCTTGAACTTGTATAGTTATAAACGACATAAGTCCCCGCCTCTAAACTGCAAACCTGGATGAAGCTACGGCTACTGCCGATTAGTTGAGTGATATTTCATCATAAATGTCTATGACACAGGTATAACTGTCATTAACCTCATTAAAGTTAACAAATAGTGAGCGTTCTAACTTAAATAGCTCTGTGTGTCTGTGCCACTGTGTCTGGTAATATCTAGTAGCATTCTTTTACTAAGTGGGTACTTGTAAAAATATGTTAAGTATGTACCTACATTTCTGTGAATTTTGTTTCTTAATAATAGTGCATTTTGTCATCATGTTTAATATTTATTGAGGCAGAAAAGGTTGAAATACTTATGTAATGATTATTCCACTAAAATTATAGTGATTTGCTAGAACAAATCTTTTGGTGTGATTATTAATATAGACAGTCAGCGATGTTGTTAGGCGAAGTGAGATCACGTCATTATTGAGATCTCTGTTTTAGAGCCAGAGTGCTTCCATTTGCCAGTGGTGTTCCTCTCATCAGCTGATGGGGGCATACCATCCTTGCTACTGATGTCGCGCAGGTCCCACTGGGTCAGGTTCTTAAATCCGGTACCTGGCTCTCGCCAGAGACATCAAGAGATCCAAATTGGCGTTGCATTCAGGGACTTGTTCGTGAAATTTTGGAAGAAAGATAAAGTATAAAGAAACTGGAAACTAAATTTATGTCAACCGAGCCAACCTTCAGTAGCAAGTAATCCAGTGATCCACTACCCTCCCACGCTCCCTTCCGTTTCAAAGGTACTAGAGCATGGTTAGTGTTTAGTGCCAAGGTTTTGATTATCTACAGTGGTAGAGAAGGTAGTACTAACTATGTACTGTGAAAAATTTTGTGCTGTTGCAGCTAAGTCCCGAGTTGTGGAAGTGTGCTTGGGCCCATCAGCCAGAGGTCTGAGGAACCATACCAAACTCGCTACCTCTGAAGCGGTAGGGAACGGCTTGGGAGAGTGGTAAGGTGCTGGTCCAGTGCATTCTCGATTAGGTTTAACAATGTTTATTAAAAAAACCAAAATGGCAAATTTACATACGGCATAAATATGAAATTTTGTGGATGCTTTTGCAAAAATACTTAGCGATACAACCAACCAAAACTTTGTCAACATAGTCATTACAAGAAATACACGACTTGGACTACCACTGAAAGTACAATTGACCATTACACATATAATCAAATATTAATATCGTCACAGGATAGATGTATCGTAGTTAACATACGCGTACACCATCATTACTCTATCATGCAAACGTTTAGGGTAACACTCGTCTGGTGTGAGATGTTCCCGGGGTACGTCCACTGGGGGACGAACTGCACATTAACTCAGGGTTCACTGTGGGGCGGCGGTGGGGTGCGCGGACTGCTGTAGCCTTTTGTGGGATTGTGAACCACTGAGGGCTATGGAACGGACGAAGCCTCTCCGTCTTTTCTAGGTCTCTGGTTCAATAAACAATACACAACTGCAGCTAAAGCATGTTTTGGTCTTAGCGTCTTGCAGTTTGAACTTTTAAATCGTGAAACGTTTCTGTAGCTTCACTCTCGTTATTAATTTTACTACATAGCTGTTCTGGGCGAGTAGCTGACAGCTGGAAGGGTTTACCTATCTTCACTGTCTTCTTAATTTCTTCGTCTCGGAAGGGTTTCAGTTTTCTATTTTGAACACCACTTATATATGACTTCTTAAATATGATTTATTTCTACATATTGTGGTTTTAATTTAAAGTAAACGTTTAAGAGCAGTCCATATAATAAGTATACGTTTTACACTAATATGTACACAGCTTACATGAAGAGTAAAGAAAGTGCATTACACAGACGACTGACGTACTTACTGGTAATTTCAGCCGGCCAGGGTGGCCGAGGGGTTTTAAGCGCTACAGTCTGGAACCGCGCGACCTCTACGGTCGCAGGTTGGAATCCTGCCTCGGGCATGGATGTGTGTGATGTCCTTAGGTTAGTTAGGTTTAAGTAGTTCTAAGTTCTATGCACTGATGACCTCAAAAGTTAAGTCCCACAGTGCTCAGAGCCATTTGAATCATTTTTTGGTAATGTCAGATCCACGTTCTACTAGCAGTTCAACTTGCTCTGTAATTAGGAAATATTTGTAGGAGGGCCTGTTATTGTCAAAAAAACTGAAGAAAACACGCAATGAAGGGGACAGAACATCCTAGAATGCTAGGTGAATCACTGGCCACCGTTTGTGTAGTAAAATAGGACTGATGGAATCTGGGGGCCACTTGCTGCAGCATTCTTGTTGAGATTGAACAGGAAAGGGTACGAAGTTTATGCAGGCACCGTTCTTTTCGGTTCTCCTCAATGAGTTTATATGGCTAAACCGAATATAAGAATACATTTTTAAATAAACCACCAAAGTCAGCCCTCAAACTACGCCCTTCAGTAATGTACGCTTCCCCCCCCCCCCCCCCCCTCCCCCTTCCTCTCCGCCTTACCCACCGCACTCCGTGGTCAGTAGAGCCGTTATTTACACCTCTGAATTTTGTAAATGTTAGTTAATATGGTTGTACTACAAGATTGACGTAATCATTATAATTATCACAGTGGATAGTCTTTTACAGCACTGGTTATCTGAAAGGGTATAGTTTTAATCGTAGAATACTGAAGTAGGGAAAATGTGATATCGTTACTAAATCGCGGTAAATTTTACTACTCCACATGTTATTTATAGGAAGCCATAATTTATACTTTATGCACTAGTTATCCACAGTTATAAAGTCTACAGGCATACGTCACATACAAAATGCGTACAAAACGCCATTTTTACAGTGTGATTACCACATCGGGCTGGCGGGAACCGTGATTTCTCGCCAACTACAACTGTAAATTTTACTATGGTTTAGTAATATACGGTTAAACGGCCTTCACACGATCTGATGTTGTTAGGTGGTTGGGGTGATTTGGTCAGACCGGAAGCGTTTTCGGCCCGTGGGCAGTGTCGGCTGATGTATCTCATGTCGTGTTCTAGTTAGGTGACCGCACCACCCCACCACCCGATGGTCTATCCGCGTCATACCGTCCGTAGCGCCGTCGTATGATAACGTTCGTTAGCTGTACTTCGGACTTCTCCCTGAGAACGTCGTGCGTCATGCCTCATAATGGTCACTGTTTCTGTTTAACGACGTACAACTATGGAGAATTCTATAAGGACTTTGAATGGATTTGTGATACTTCTGACAAGCAGTACTGCAACAAGCATACCAGAAATCAGGCACTATAGATCCTAGGGTAGATTCTAGAAACAGTTCCAAGTATCTGAAACACCGATGCAGGAAACACGCAGAGTGAGTGCACGAAAAGACGTACTACTGAGATCATAAGAAAGTAGTACAGGATAAACGGCATCGAAAGATCATTACTTTCAACATAAATATATATATACGAGCTCAGATACACGGTTGGGTTGTTGGCTTGGCCTACAAGAGCTAATTGATGTTCCTTGCAGCATTGCAAAAGAATTAATACCTGATGTCATTTTTTAAGGAAAACTAGGAAAGCTCACTGTAAAATCATCGATGCCTTCTTCTCGCGTTCATTGTTATCATCAGGCAAGTAAAATTAATTTGTTCCAGCAATTGTAGCAATTCCACCAGTTATTTAGAATAAAACGTGTTCTGCTGCACAACGTGAAGCAAAAGAACAAGTACCCGAAAAGTGCTTAAACTGCACAATAAAACGTCTTTTCACGTGAAATAACTACTAAACAAGTGATTTATATTCTCGGAAAGTGACTTCTTTCCTTGTATGTAGTTCCTCAGAAATTTCCATATTGATTCGCACGTTTCAGTGATAATTTCTCAAAGTAACTGTACAGAGATTTCAGTACCGTGTTTCAGATCTGTGTAGTCCTTTCTGTTAGCCAATAATCTTAATGAGGCAACCAGTATATCTTCAGGATAACTCTGTTCTGTTTGGAAATGAATAGAGATAACCAGTGCAGAAATGTAATGGAACTGTTGTAGTCAATTACCAGGTAATTGCGAAAATGGTCAGCACCCAGTTCTCTCAATAACGTCATGATGTTGTGGTTCTGTTCTTCAGTCCTGAGACAATGATGCAGCTCTCCATGCTACTCTATCCTGTGCAAGCTTCTTCATGTCCCAGTACTTACGACAACATACATCCTTCTTAATCTGCTTAGCGTATTCATCTCTTGGTCTCCCTCTACGATTTTTACCCTCCACGCTGCCCTTCAATACTAAATTGGTGATCGCTTGATGCCCCAGAACAAGTCCAACCAACCGATTCCCTCCTTCTACTCGAGTTGTGCCAAAAACTTCTCTTCTCCTCAATCTTATTCAATACATCCTTGTTAGTTATGTGATCTACCCATCTAATCTTCAGCATTCTTCAGTATCACCTAGTTTCGAAAGCTTCTATTCTCTTCTTGTCCAAAATATTTTTCGTCCACGTTTCACTTCCATACATGGCTTCACTCAATACAAATACTTTCAAAACGACTTCCTGACACTTACATCTATACTAGATGTTAATAAATTTCTCTTCTTCAGAAACAATTTCCTTGCCATTGCCAGTCTACATTTTATATCCTCTCTGCTTCGACAATCATCATTTATTCTGCTCCCCAAATAGCAAAACTCCTTTACTACTTTAAGTGTCTCATTTCCTAATCCAATTCCCTCAGCACCACCCGACTTAATTCGACTACATTCCATTATTCTCGTTTTGCTTTTGTTGATGTTCATCTTATATCCTCCTTTCAAGACACTATCTATTCCGTTGAACTGCTCTTCCAAGTCCTTTGCTGTCTCTTATAGAAATACAATGTCATCGGCGTACCTTAAAGTTTTTTATTTCTTCTATATATATTTTAATACCTACTCCGAATTTTTCTTTTGTTTCCTTCACTGCTTGCTCAATATACAGATTGAATAACTTCGGGGAGAGGTTACAACCCTACCTCACTCCCTTCCCAACCACTGCTTCCCTTTCATGTCCCTCGACTCTTATAACTGTCATCTGGTTTCTGTACAAATTGTAAATAGCCTTTCGCTCCCGGTATTTTACCCCTGCCACCTTCAAAATTTGAAAGAGAGTATTCCAATCAACATTGTCAAAAGCTTTCTCTAAGTCTACAAAATCCAGAAACGTAGGTTTTTCTTACCTGAATCTATCTTCTAAGGTAAGTCTTAGGGTCAGTATTGCTTCACGTGTTCCGATATTTCTACGGAATCCAAACTGATCTTCCCCGAGGTCGGTTTCTACTTGTTTTTTCATTCGTCTGTAAAGAATTCGCGTTCGTATTTTGGAGCCGTTAATTATTAAACTGATAGTTCGGTAATTTTCAAATATGTCAACACCTGCTATCTTTGGTATTGGAATTATTATATTCTTTTTGAAGTCTGAGGGTATTTCGCCTGTCTCGTACATCTTGCTCACTAGATGGTAGAGTTTTTTTAGGCCTGGCTCTCCCAAGGCTGTTAGTAGTTCTAATGGAATGTTGTCTACTCCGGGGGCCTTGTTTCGACTCAGGTCTTTCAGTGATCTGTCAAACTCTCCACGTAGTATCATATCTCCCATTTCATCTCCATCTAGAGCCTCTTCCATTTCCATAATATTGTCTTCAAGTACATCGCCCTTGTATAGACCCTCTATGTACTCCCTCCACCTTTCTGCTTTCCCTTCATTGCTTAGAACTGGGTTTCCATCTGAGCTCTTGATATTCATACAAGTGGTTCTTTTTTCTCCAAATGTCTCTTTAATTTTCCTTTAGGCAGCATCTATCATGCCCCTAGTGAGATAACCCTCCACATCCTTACATTTGTCTTCTAGCCAACCCTGCTTAGCCATTGTACACTTCCTGTCGATCTCATTTTTGAGACGTTTGTATTCCTTTTTGCCCTCTTCATTTACTGCATTTTTATATTTCTCCTTTCATTAATTAAATTCAATATTTCACCTTTTACCCAATGATTTCTACTAGCCCTCATCTTTTTACCTACTTGATCCTCTGATGCCTTCACTACTTCGTCCCTCAAAGCTACCCATTCTTCTTCTATTGTATTCCTTTCCCCCATTCCTGTCAATTGTTCCCTGATGCTCTCCCTGAAACTCTGATTAACCTCTGTTTAGTCAGTTTATCCAGGTCCCATCTCCTTAAGTTTCCGCCTTTTTGCAGTTTCTTCAGTTTTAATCTACAGTTCATAACCAACAGATTGTGGCCAGAGTCCTCATCTGCCCCTGGAAAGATCTTACAATTAAAAACCTGGTTCCTAAATCTGTGTCTTACCATTATATAATCTATCTGAACCCTGTCAGTATCACCAGGCTTCTTCCATGTATACAACCTTCTTTTATGAGTCTTGAACCAAGTGTTAGCTATGATCAAGTTGTGCTCTTTACAAGTTTCTACCAGGCGGCCCCCTCTTTCATTTCTTACCCCGAATCCATATTCACTTACTACGTTTTGTTCTCTCCCTTTTGCTACTGCCGAATTCCAGTCACCCATGATTATTAAATTTTCGTCTCTACTATCTGAATAATTTCTTTTATTTCATCATACATTTCTTCAGTTTGTTCGTCATCTGCAGAGCTAGTTGGCATATAAACCTGTACTACTGTGGTACGCGTGGGCTTCGTATCTGTCTTGGCCACAATATTGCGTTCACTATGCTGTTTTTAGTAGCTTACCCGCATTCCTATTTTCCGATTCATTGTTAAACCTACTCATGCATTACCCCTACTTGCTTTTGTATTTATAACCCTGTAGCCACCTGACTAGAAGTCTTGTTCCTCCTGCCACCGAACTTTACGGATTCTCACTATATCTAACTTTAACCTATCTATTTTCCTTTTTAAATTTTCTAACCTATATCCCGTCACATGACAAACGTTTTCGTTTCAGCAACCATTTTTTATCCCGTATCGCTCTCTTTCTTATGCAAGCAGCCACAGCAAGACCATATTTATTTTGTTTCGACACAACAGTGGGCATGGAGCATGCGCTCATGTTTGCTTGACAAAAGCCAAGAGGTGACTAACGAAAGCTAGCGCTACATCAGACTGTGTGAATGCCGCATCTAACCTCGTCGGGTCCGTTGTCAGGCCGACAAGTCAGGTCGTGAATAGCCACCTTGTTCGATGTGAATTTCCGGGTGTGATTCTCTCATGAAACCTCTGCATCAACTAACATCTTATGGTGGGCTACAGAACTGTGTGACCATCACATTCACTAAGCGTTTTCATGTATCCTGCAAGCACGCCGGACCCTTACGTACTCATTTCCGCGCGCTTTATTACGCAGTTACATTCGGTCCACTCCCACTGCAAACATCCGACTCTCCCTCTTGCTCCCTCTTACGCCAATGATTCTTCGCACCATTCGGAACGTCGACTTCATTTTATTCAATGCAATATCTCTGACATTGTCAATGAGTCTCCTTAACAAGATGTATAAAATCGTTTCAAACTGTTTACAGAAAATTAATACCGAAACGTTACATTCGATCCTCGCTGACAAAGAAACAAGGAAACCATATACATTCTTGATAGCGACAAATAAAAGAGAGATGATCTAACATAGTGTGGCATACTGCGCTGTAGTGTTACACGTACTGTAAACACTTGCATAGTAAATATTCATGATTGATGGACCTTGTTATACTCTGTGGAGTTCCTCTATTAGGGCCACATTCCAGTTTGCACACACCTGTCTAGGAGCGTGTAGCACCTCCTTGTTAACATATTGGTTTTGTATTCGGGAGGATGAAGTGTCTAATTCCCATCGGGCAATCTTGATTCCTGTGGTTTTCCCTAAATTGCTTCAGGCACGTGTAAAATCAAATGGTTAAAATGGCTCTGAGCACTATGGGACTTAACTTCGGTGGTCAGCAGTCTCCTAGAACTTAGAACTACTTAAACCTAACTAACCTATCACACACTTCCGTACCCGAGGTAGGATTGGAACCTGCCACCGTAGCAGACGCTCGGTTCCGGACTGAAGTGCCTAGAACCGAAGCTCAGATCGAGATGGTTCGTAACACCGCGGCTAACCATCTGCCTCACCCCTCTGAAACTTGACCTGCAAATATGAAAATTTGTGTTTGAACCGTAATATGATAATCAGTTCAACATCAATGTAAAAATAAATTGACAGATGAACGAAAGTACTATTGCTGCTTTCGCCCTCTTCGCTTGCGGTGGTGAAAGAACTGGCAACTCCTACACGACAATGCTCCCTACAACATAGCGTCCATCATCAGGAAGACAACAGTTCCGCAACTATCACAATCTCTGATACCGATCCTCTGTGACTTTGTTCTGCGCACTTCAACGAAAACAGACCTAAATCACCCTGAAGAAGAACCGTTTAATATAGTCACAATGGAAAGAAAGTACAAAAAATTATTATCGGAAGCGATTAGCAGAGGAAGTAAAAGAGAACCCCAATAATGCAGAACGTAATGTCTATCAGAGGTGAGTGCAAAAAGGAAGTACTGGAGCCGGAGGTCAAGAAACCGTGGCTACACAAGGTATAATCTTGAGAGAAAAACAAACAAAATACCACAGTTCCGCAGAGATATGCAAAAAAGGAGATGTTTCTATTCGAAATATAAAACAGTCAAAATACATTGAAGATTAGAAATGAACTCTAAATGAGAAACAATCACAAGTGAATCGTTGTAAGAAGAAACAATGGGAAATATTTTCTAAAAATATATAACACGATATCTATTGGCAGAACCTCATTTTGAGAATGATTTGATATCAGAGGAAAGAATTTGGAACGTTTTTACTAAACACCTGCTTTCTTTAACCTTTAAATCTAAAGGGATTGGAAGGGCTGACATTTCAATTCCAATGTGTTCATTAACTACCAAAAACAGTCTCGCATAAAAATTGATAGACGCCACTTAGGCAAGATTATTTACGAAACTCTCATTACATAAAATCAGACGCAAGTTAATAAATCATTAGCCAACGATCTCCCATAAATATTGAGAAATGCCACTAAAGCTTAATTTTATCATAAATTTAACAAACCAACTCTTGTTAAGACACGTTATTTAAGACCGTTTCAAGTGCAATACTTCAACGTTACATGTAAAATAACAGTGATCACACAGTCTCAGTTTTAACACGAATACTTACAACATATGAATTGAAATGTAATTTGTGCAATCTTGCAAATTACTAGACTAGAGAACCTTGCAGAGCGAACCACGACATTATTCTAATGCGCTTGGCTTGTAATATAGGCTTTTAGGGCATAGAAAGTTACAACTTCGTACAATCATAAATGTGCAACAACAGAAATAAGGCGCAAGCTTGTAAGGCCGAAGTTTAAGCATGAACGGTGGAGCCAACTGAGGGAAGTAAAACTTAACTTCGAACCAAGATGTGGCTCCATTTGCAACCTCATATCGAGTAGGCCACCGAAATGTGAACCCAGCAAACGCTACCGAAGAGGAACACACGAGCTCAGGCGAAGTCCACTGCCAGTAAGCCAAACTTGTAATCTAAAGGGAAGCTCTGCGCTTCGGTTGCCCGCTGCCTCAGCTCACTAAAACACAGACTACCCCCGACAACAGCAGGCCAAAAAACTTTTCTTAACTTTAACATTCAAGATTGATCAGTAAATTAACACTATAAAATCAAGGCTAAAAAACAACTAATTCCACTCTCAAATCCTTTTTTTTTTTTTTTTAATTGTAACAGTACCTGATAAACAAACGCTGAGAGTGGTAAATAAACTGGCTCACGAGAACCGACACTCACTAGAACTTAATGACACACATATTGGCCACCTTAAGTGGGCCTGCAAAGCTCAACACGGTAACCTTTAGAAATAGAAATTCACATTTCCTTCAGAGGACATATTGACATGGATTAACCAATGTCGTAAGCAAATTGAACACTTGCTAATAATAGCTAATGAAGTAACATTCTGCAAATACATCAATATTATGCGGAAGCAGAGCCTACGCTTAGTAAGAGGCATCAAATGAAATCGAACGCACATAACATCACACGTCCGACAACGCCTTAATATACCAAGAGCGATCACACTCACAGTTAACTAAGCGGTCTTAGTAATTAGAGGACTTAACTGGGCGTCTTGATTCTGGGGTGATTTTGCGAAGATGTCAGACCATCACTTCACAAGACCTTAACAGCGTGACCTTACAAGGAAGCGGGCACATCCAGAGCTCACGAGGTTGCCGGAGAATGCACAGCGCCAGCCAACTCCCGCCGCCTCCAGTACAACCACGTGACAACCTCCGCCTGGCCTCAGGCACGACGTCTACGCTTCTGCCCGCCAGCCAATCGCCGACTCGCGCACCGCCGCCTTCCGCTCTCAAAGCGTTGTTCACCTTACTCGCGGTCGGCAGTCCCTCATATCCCGAGCTGACCCAAGCCCGAGGACAAATCTCTGTGCTAGGAAATCGATCGTACTCTCGTCAGAGATACTTTTGGCGCCGATCCCGCCACAGCTCAGAATTAAAATCTAAAAGTGAATCACATAAATGAGGAATCACGAATGGAATACCTAACAGATTTGTCTGTAGGTAAGAAATTACCAAAACCGGAAAGATTTCAGAGGTTACAAGCAAACGACTGTGTATCTGTTTCACAGGCAGATATACAAGTAGAAGTAATTCTTTTGCAAAATGGGATGTTTCGAGGGAAAGACAGGATTCGGAATGAATTATTAAACCATAGAGAATACCCACTAACTAAACAGTTACTCAGTTTTCCAATTCCGAATGAATTACTAAAGCTTGAAGGATACCCACTAACTAAATAATTACTAAGTTAGTAATTGCAATAAGTCATAATAAAATTCCAAATAAATAGAGAATGTAAAAAAGACCCATCCAACAACAAAAGAAGTGTACTCAATTCAGCTCTTAAACTCATACGAAAATAATATGGTGTAAAATAAAAGGTCATTGTAAACCATACAGAGGAGCGCTATTGTTGTATAGGGTAGATTATGACAAACGGACTGTTGGCATCTGTCTCGGGTTCTTCGGCTGACGTGTGTGCGATAGTTTTTTTGCGTTTCACTAGTATTAGTGGCTGGAATTCTTGAAGCTTCACCCTCCCTCCATTGCTGGTGGTGGACTGGAGAAGATGCCGCGGCCGAATTATACGTACCCGGCACGCCAACGCCCTAGGGTTTTTCCGTGGTCATTTCCGGTACGGTTCTCCTCTTGCTGGATGCAACGGTCGTTCACTGCAGCACAGGAATCCAGGAACGGATCGCCTTGAAGCTTTCTTCTTTCTTGTAGAAGCAATCCTCGTGCTTGTGTAATTTTATAGTTCCTCTGAGCAAACCGGAGTGACAGCTTTTGTCCACAGCCAGAACCACCGTCTCCCGAATTTTAGTATGTGGTCGATCTCACACAGCGCGTGCTATGTGGTTGCCTATTTCTCCATCTGCCTCAACCTGCAATGTTCTGTGATCCTGGTGTTGACTGATCGTCCAGTCATTCCACTATAAAACTTTATGGTATGGGGTATATTCCCGACAATGCAAATGGATCCCTTTCCTTCTTTGCTGATATTAGACACTCTTTGATGTTCTTTATCGGGTTATAAGTAGTCTCTACGCCGCGTTTGCTAAATATAAGGCAGATTCTTGCGTCACTCTGGGAATGTATGTCAGAAAGGCCATACTCGACATTTCATTCACCGATGTGTCACTTCGCCGGGTGTTGTGGGCCGAAAGAGCCCAGTCGCGAGATACATCACCTAGAAAGCGTCCTGAGGAGAAATGGGTACTTCACCAGTTTTGTATGAAGTGCGACAGAGTCAAACACTAAGGAAAGTCATCGGAAAAAGAAATGTCAGATACGGCCTTTCTGCCATACAGTCCTACACTCCCAATGTGACCGACAAAATCGGCCGTGTACTTCACAAATATGACGTAAAGATTATTTATAATCCAACAAAGAAGGTGAAAGAGTCCCTCATATCGGCAGAGGAGAAAAGGGACCGACCCACTTGTAATGTAGGGAATATACCACATACCACGCAGAAGCAGAAAACCTTATGTTGAATTGACTGGACGACCAATCAACACCAGGATCACCGAACATAAGCGGCATTGCAGTTTGGAGCAGGTGGAGAAATCGCCCGTCGCAGAGCACGTGCTGTGTGAGGCCGACCACGTAGTAAAATTCGCCGAGATGGAAGTTCTGACTATAGAGAAGATCTATCACACTCGCCTGTTCAGAGAAGCAATAGATATACACAAGAACTAGGATAGCTTCAAGAAGAAAGGAGTAAACCTCAAGGCGAACCGTTCCTGGATTCCCGTGCTGTAGTGAACGACCGTTGCAGGTAGCAAGAGGAGAACCGTACTGGAAATGACCACGGAAAAGCCCTTAAATGTTGGCGCGCCTGCCACGAGCTCGTCTCCAGTCCAACACTAGTAATGGAGCTTTGAGAATACCAGCTACTCGTGCTCACTAAACGTCAGAAAAATCATCATACAGACGTCAGCCGAAGAACCCGGGACAGAAGTCAACAGGTACTTTCTCAACAAGTGTTCAAGGAAGCTTTAGGAATGTAATATATTATGTCGGTCATGCTCTAATGCAGTATTCCTTCTTAGTTAGGTTTTACAGAAGTCCATTGAATACAACAGACCACATTCTCTTTATTTTATTTACTTGCAGAAAGCTTTCAATAACATTCAGTTAAAAGATGTGAGAAAGCTGCTCTAGAATCGAGCATTCCTTCCAACCTAATAAAAACAACTGAATATATTTATTCGAGGAACCACATCCAGCTAAGAACTGATTCCAGTTAACAGTGGTATTAGACAAGGTGATTCTATGAATTCGCTTATTTTAATGTAGTCGTGGACGAGGTGATGATGAAGGTATTTCCTGATACTAGTTGTAGAACAGGGGACAAAGAATTTCAGAACATCTGTTATGTTGACGATGCAGTTCTGCTTACAAGCACTGAATATAAGCAGCAGAAATGTTTATATATGCTCGAAGTGGCACCCAAAATTCTAAATATGGTCATGTTCACTCAAAAATAAACTGTATTTCCATATGTGTGGCTACCATTAGATGGAAACTGGAATTAGACACAAAAATTATTCACTAAGTAGTGACATATAAATACATGTGCAGTAAATTGTGTAAGAACGGAAACGTCGAAAACGCGATTAGAGAAGAAGTAGAAAAAGCAAACGAAGTGGCAGGGCATATAAATGATAGTATTTGCGAATACAAACTTTACATTAAAACTGCAAAGGGAAGATGCAAAATAACTGTGAGACCCACTATTACGCACAAAGGTGAGATGAGATCTGAAACATCAAAAACTAAAAGACTTACTGAAACCACGTAAAAGAAAATCCGGAGGAGAATTATGGGAAGGACAGTGTCAGGCAGAAATACATCAAGCAATCACCTAAATTTTAACGAACCTACATTAAGGAATAATATTTGGTGACACAGTATCGGACCAGATGTGCGACTGCTTTAAAGACTTACTTGCAGGTAGGACTCAACACGTCGCTCTTAACGCAAGAAAATCTCCAGAGGTAAAAGTAACTACCGGGATACCCCGAGGAAGAATGACAGGACCGTTACCGTCTACAACGTACATAAATAATCTGGTAGAATGAGTAGTAAACTTTTTAACACTCTTTGCAGACGATGAGGTTGTCTGTAAGAAAGTAGCAGGGCCAGGACACTGTAACGGTGTGCAAAGCCTCTACAGAGGAAGGATGAAGGATGCAAGGTCTAGCAACTGATCCTGAACGTAATGAATGTAACATAGTGTACAGAAGAAGGAAAAGAAAGCCACTACTGTACAACTACACTAATAATGACAAATTGCTGGAAACAACGTCCATCATAAATTATCTAGGAATAGCTGTCCAGAGCGACCTTAAATGGAACGACCAAATGAAAGAGTTTGTAGGTAAAGCAGATAAGAGACTGAGATTCACAGGAAGAATCTTATGGAAGTCATCCACCAAAACTTGCAAGACGTTTGTCGACCATTTCGTAAGTACTGTTGACCAATCTAGGACCTTTACCAGGTTGAATTGATAGGAGTTGGCCACAAAATAATTGTAAGTCTAATTCTTCCCAGGACCTTTACCAGTTTGAATTGATAGGAGTTGGCCACAAAATAATTGTAAGTCTAATTCTTCCCTATTGCCCATCAGTTGGGGGCTATGAGAATGTCGGACGACTAGAAGAAATAAGAAGATCCAACAAACAGTAGTGCGTTTCGTCATGGGATCGTTTAGTCGGCGCGAGAGCATGCTGAACGATCTTGGCGGCAGATGCTGCAAGAGAGTCGTTTGGCATCACTATGGACATTTCGAGAGAGAAGTTTCCATGAAGAGTTGGAGACTCCTTCCCACATACATCTCGCGAAAGGACCACTATGAGAAAATTCCAGAAATTAGAGCTAATGTGGAGGCTTACCGACAGTCATTTTCCCCATGCGCCATTCGCGAACAGGACAGGGAAGGGTTGATCATTCAGTGGTGCCAGAAGTAATCTCACCACACATCTTCAAGTGGTTTGCGAAGTATTGACGTGGGTGTAGAGCAGTGGTGCGAAGATAGATCTTTTCTACATAACAGTCTGAACTTCTCTACTTATTGGAATATATATATATATATATATATATATATATATATATATATATATATATATATATATATATAATGTTGCACACAGTTCGGTAACTATGTTACGTAAGAGTCGTCACTTTGAATAGAACGTTCAAGTAAGCCCTTATGACGAATTCCCAGAGGGGCCACTGATTTCAAGTAGTTAGCGGGCGCATACTACTCAAACACACCTTCCTGTTCTGTGGCATTGATTGCAGGCTGTCTTTACTGCAGTCACAAGAAAGTGACGCGGCCGGCCAAGGAAAAATTCTCTCGACTGTGGAAAAGAAATGAGCATTATTAAAAGTTTCTGCTGGAGAACTCTTCTTGAAGGGATAAGCCGACTTTTTAATGTCGCGGAGAAGCTGCAAAAGTTTGTAAGGACAGACCTGCCGTGAGGAAAGGGAGATCTCCGTAAAGATAGGACCATTGCTTCCTGCCGGGAGTGCATAAAACGCTATGTTTTCCTGTCCCGCGCCCTCGCCTTTCTTTATAAGAACTGAGAGTCCTAATTCGTTACCCGCGCACCGGGGACGTACTTCCTTTTTTCATTCTTTGCACTACATCTCGCCGTGTCCCCGTTCTCTAGGAGCACTTCCAGCAGACAGTGTCTGAACTGACAAAGTAACAAGATTAGCTAACTGTACGACTCAAATAAGGAAAGAAAATAGAGGTCTTCACACATTCTTTGATTCCTTTTTTCCGCTGTTTAAAAAATTGACCGTAAAGATTCATTCGTCGTCAATCTGTATCGGGAAAAGGTTTGATAAATAAAAGTGTGTTGACAACTACTTAATAACAGAACATCAAGAACAATGTTTTTCTTCTAGTCTTCATGTTGCTCTCCACGATAGTCTATCTTGTACACGGCTCTCCATTTCTGTATAATAGTGAAAGTTATATCAATGTGCACCTGCTTACTCTAGCCAAATTTTGGTCTCCGTAAACAAATTTTTACCCACAAAATTTCGTTTGTTATCAAACTATCGATTTCTCTACGCCTCAGAAGGTGTTTCACAAAGCGATATCTTGTTATACTGAAGTAGTGCCATAAATTTCCTCTTCCCCTAAATCGATTTATTATCTCCTTATGAGTTATTCGATCTTTCCAGCTAATCGGCAGCATCCGTAGCACCGCGTTTCAAAGGTATCTATTCTATTTTTGGCACAAACTGCTTCTCGCCCAGGCTTCGATATAATACAAACAAATTGCAACAGAAAAGACTTCATAAGATTTCAAATCGATGTTAAAATATTTCACTTTTTCACAAACGATATTGTTGCTACTGTCAGTGAATTTTACATCTTCTCTTTTCCCGAACAGCTAAAGAACAAAACTTGCATAAAAGTATTGGTATGTCACTTCCTTATCTAATACTTTCAGCATCACCTAATTTCATTTCACTGCAGTATGCAATCATTGTTTAATTTATATTCGCTTTACAACATCTTTTCAAGACGTCATCCAGTCAGTTCAAATAATCTTGGACGTCCTGTGCCGTTTTTGGCAGAATTACATTGCTGTTGTGCAACTTTTAAACCTCCTTTATGTTGCATACGAACGAAATTTTTCTAGTTCCGTCATTTAATAGCTCTACGTGTTTGACAGTCAAAAAGCTAGGAGGCTATTGCAAAGGTATAACTATGCTTTCGAGATAGCTCTCAGGAGCAACAACACATCTTCTGATATGACTGCTCGTCAGCTTTTGCTTAACTGAAAAGTAGTGTGTTTCGTAAATACCACACAACGGAACGAGAAATAGATATCAATTGTGGTAAGATCATAATTCAGATCTCCATGGAAGAACATGACGGAGTTATTAACCAGTAAGCCGAAAACTGGTAAAGCATTTCTTTTACATGATATGGAGGCGGAGTAGATTAAATATTTAGGCGCCAAAGGATGCTCATTGCATGTGTTAATTGATTAGTTAGTTACTTTAACATTCAGTGGATCATTTTTCACAATAAATCGTAATTGTATGAAACAAATCATGTTACATTAACATCAAAAAGTAATATGTAAATGCCGGCCGCGGTGGTCTAGAGGTTCTAGGCACGCAGTCCGGAACCGCGGGACTGCTGCGGTCGCAGTTTCGAATCCTGCCTCGGGCATGGATATGTGTGATGTACTTAGGTTAGTTAGGTTTACGTAGTTCTAAGTTCTAGGCGACTGATGACCACAGATGTTAAGTCCCATAGTGCTCAGAGCCATTTGAACCACTTTTTTTTAAATATGTAAATGCGGCTACATGCTGAACATTTATAAGACGTTTTAAATATGTGGATGTGCGTTAGTAATTCCTACCCGTCACCTTCTCCATATTACAGAAATAGAAATTCTCCTATGAAATAGAAAGAGTTGTTAGGTGGAAACTTTTTCACTTAGTATTAAAATTTTATTTTGCTGATGTGAGAAACTTTATATCACTGGATAAGTAATCGAATATTTTAGTTGCAACACTGTGCAGCCCTTCCTGTCTTGGAGACAACCTCAATGAGGAGTAATGAATATCATTTTTTCTTTTGGTACTGTAATTACGTACATCATTATTCCTTTTGAACTATAGTGTATTATTTACAACGAACTTCATGACGGAATAAATGTAGTATGAAGCAGCAGTCAGATGACCCAGGTCCTTAAACATATGTTTACAAGAGCACCACATATTATTCTTCCAGCACGTTTTTGGTCATTGAAGACTCTCTTTTGTAAACATGAGTTAACACAGAACATAATTCCATGCAACATTACTGAATGAAAACATGCAAAATATGTCTCTCCCCATGTCCTGCAATGATACTAAGTGTAAATGTGGCTGAACTACGTTATTTTAGGAATTCCAAAATGTGCTTTTCCCAGTTTAAATTCTCATAAATATGCACGTCTAGGAATTTTGACGTTTCCACCAAATATATTATTTCCTCTCCATGTGTTGCACTTATCATTGGTTTAGTGCTTAAGTGAATATCTTGCACCTTTCTAAAGTTAATGATATTTTCAGAACGCTGTTCACCACTTTATCCTTTTTTGTACACAAGAGCGATATGCACATATACAGCTGGCGGCAGTATCGCATACACAAGGTATAAAAGGGCAGTGCATTGACGAAGCTGTCGTTGTACTCGGCTGATCCACGTGAAAAAATTTCCGACATAATTATGACCGCACGATGGGAATAACAGACTTATAACGCAGTATGGGAGGTGACATTCCGTTTCAGGAATCCTTAGGGGATTCAGTATTCCGAGATCCACAGTGTCAAGAGCGTGCCGAGAATATCAAATTTCACGCATTACCTCTCACCACGGACAACACAGCGGCCGACGGACTTCAGCTTTTGATCGAAAACAGCGGCGTTTGCATATAGTTGTCATTCCTAACACACAAGTAACACCACGTGAAATAATACAGAAGTTAATGTTGCACGTACGAAGGACATATCTACGAGAAAAATGCGGCGAAATTTGGCATTAATGGGCTATGACAGCACAAGGCCAGCACGAGTTCCTTTGCTGACAGCACGACTGATGCTGCAGCGCCTTCCTCTGAGCTCGATTGGACATATAGACGATTGGAAAACCGTGGCTTAATCAGATGAGTCCGGATTTCAGTTCATAATAGTTGATGATAGGGTTCGAATGTGGCACAGACCCAAGTTATCAGGAAGGCACTATGCATGTTCGTGGTGACTCCATGATAGTGCAGACTGTGTTACCATGGAACGGACTTTGTCCTCTGGTCCAGCTGAATCGATAATTGACTGGAAACGGTAATGTTCGGTTACTGGGAGATCTTTTGCAGCCATTCATTGACTTCTTGTTCCAAAACATATCACTGGGACACAATTGTTCGTTTTTGGTTTGGGGAACATTCTGGAGAATTCGAGAGAATGATTTGGCCAACCACATCGCCTGATATGAATCGCATCGAACATTTATGGCACATAATCGTGGGATCAGTTCATGCAGAAAATCCTTCAGCGCCAACAAATACTCGATTATGGACAGCTATAGAGGCAGCGCGGCTCAAGTGTTATGCAGGGGACTTCCAACGACTTACTGAGGTCCGACACGATGTTATGAGATATCCCATGACCTGTATCACCGCGGCATACATATGCTTGTATGAATCACAAAACTAGTGTCATCCGCAAAAAGAACTCTTGCTGCTTGTTGACGGCAGATTGTTTGCGTATATGAGAAATAATAGTGGATATGAGTCGTGGGGAACTCAATACGCGGTTTCTCCTCAGTCAGAATAATGTCTCCAGCCCGCATTGGCTGCATTACTAAGAACCAGTTTCTGCATTTTTTGGTTGGATATGACATTATCCATTGGTTGGTTATATAGGAGACTACTGTAATTCACTCAGTCGAATGCCTTAGATAGGTCGCATAAAATACAAACAGGTATTATTTTATTATTTAGTTAATTATCATGTAATGCTTTTACTTAATGTATCGTACAAGAATTTACTAGCAAGAGAAGGAAATGACATGTCTTTTGAATGTTAGTTGTTCGCGTGGTGCGACTCGTCGTATTGACGACAGCAGGAGTATGATATGACACTGAACTCTACACCTGTGATTAACAAGTGAAATGAAACTCATAATTCGTAATTGAACGTATAACCACTCGGATACATTAAAATTTGAAACGCCCAGTCATTGAAGTAGACCATGGAGAGCGGAAAAGCTTGATGGCGTAGGGGCGTTGTGGTAAGCTTCGATTAAGAACATGATTTGCATCATGATAAAAGCACGGTAACATGACAATGTGAACAGCATTAGACTGCCGATTCCACTTCGCGCTAATGGCCCGCTATTGTCACAAATCTGACCACTTCCAACCGGCTTAACATAATGAAAAGGTTTACAGTTAGTGAGCACGATATTAATGATTCTTCTAATGGATATAATAGAACACATTTACAAATATCAGGTGTACTGTATAACAATACAGAACCTTCTGCTCTACAAGTCCAGTCTAGAGAGCGAACAAGCAGTAAAAGACAAGCGTTAAAACAAGAGTAGAAACGAGAGTGTCGTGCATCAGTTTTTGGAAAGAGGTGATTTGCGAGTTTCGCAGACATAACGTAACATGCTCTAGTGATGAGCTTTCGATAGGGTGATTACGTCTATGACGTTAAGTTACGTTATAGTCATGTCTTTCAGCTAGTGTTCTTACGGTTATTTGTCCCTCAATTGACGAATATACCACCAGTACTTGTAACAGACTTGTTGTTTTTCTCTTCGCATTTCGTGGTCACGGTGGCGAGAGTCAATGCAGGCCCAACGACGTAATGTGCACCGTCTCACTACGCGAGACGACTATGCCATAATGGGAAACAGCCGGCCGGAGTGGCCGAGCGGCTCTAGGCGCTACCGCTACGGTCGCAGTTTCGAATCCTGCCTCGGGCGTGGATGTGTGTGATGTCTTTAGGTTAGTTAGGTTTAAGTAGTTCTAAGGTCTAGGGGACTGATGACCTCAGAAGTTAAGTCCCATAGTGCTCAGAGCCATTTGAACCATTTTTGAATGGGAAACATTTGTCAGCACACCCAGATCAATGCCAAATACTTGGGTAATAATGTAATAATTCAGTGTTTGTTTTCGTCTATGAGTGTCAGTATGTATCCCTGAATAAAAAAAAATTGTGAAATATTTCTCACGAACTTGCTTGCATTTCCATTAATGGCTGATGACCTTATAGTAATGTTGCGTTAAATGGCAATAGTCAGTGAAAGGAATTGGTAGCTATAACAGGTATGTGTCCGAGGACCAGTTCTTTTAAAAACATACATCTAAAAAAAGAGAAAAAAGAAGACAACACAGAAGATAGTCTGTCTGGCCGTCGTATTGTTGCAGATGGACCTAAGGCTACAAGACAGGTGTTATAGGGTCGAATTTGGCCAAGGGCAGGGTGATTTTAGTATAGTAAGGTGGAGGGCGGGAATTTTGCTTTCTTTGATGTGTTGGTCGAATGGTCGAATGGCATTCTGTGCATAGAAAACCGAAGAATACAGTTGTTTGTCTCAAAGGTTGTATTCTAAGATGAAGGGCAAGGAAACCAGTGTCATCAGAATACTGAAAATGGAGAGGGAAGAGAGAGGGGTAAATAGACAGGAAAAGCTATAGCTGGTAGGATGGATTAATATCGGATCGGATTTCATCGTCTGTGGAAAGGAGTCGATTAAGGTTGCACTGGGAAAGGATACGGAGTGGGTTGAGGTGTACGATCGGTGGAAGGTATTTGAAAAGGCGCGGCATCATGCTAGAGTTAGTGATCATAGGGGAGACAATGAGATTATTCGACTCTAGTTTGCGGATAGTATGGGAGATGCGGAGGTGTTCCATGAGGGAGAAGACGGGTGGGAATGTGAGGGGGGGGGGGGGGGGGGGAGCGGAGGGAGATAAAACGCAAGCGGGAAGTTAGACGGAATGCAAGGCGTTCGAAGATTTGAAAGGATTTATGGAATTTCGGTGGAGTGGACGCCCATGAAACATTTGCATAGCAAAGGATGTGTCGTATCAGGATTTTATAAATTTGGAGAATAGTGGACGGGTGCAGTCCATAAGTACGGCCTGTTAGTAATTTTAGTAGTTTTACCTATTGTGGGCTTTCCGTTGGGTGGTTAGCAAGAGTTATTTCCACGTTAGCTGCCGCTCTAAGATAGCCCAACATATTTCAGTGTATTAGTTAAATGGATAGGACGGTAAAAGTTATGGACACGGTAGGTGCGGATGGTTCATCCTATAATTATCACCTGGTGTTTGGAGGTGTTGTTGGTAACGGCAGGAAGTAAAGTGGTTGATGTAGTTTAGGAATTCAGCAGTGCACAGGAGATAGAGGAGAGGGGCGAAGACCGAGCCTGGTGCCAGTGAGATGACATTGTTAATAGTGACAAAGGACGGGCTATTATTTGAAAAGGATGCTGTAAGGCGGACATATATAACTGAAAGTGCGTAAGATCGGAGCTTGAAAACGAGGTTGGGTGCATACACGGTCTTGGGCTCTCTTTAGTTCGAGGGAGGCAAAAATAGCGGCCTTACGTGAGCTGAGATGGTTACAGAGAAGATGGGTGAGGTGCAGGAGCTGGTTTCAAGCGGAGACGCTGAGACGAAGACACACTGGATTAAAAGCAGGAGGTGGCGTATCAACAGTGGCCGAGTACAGCCTGTTATATAACGACAGTTCTTCCTTAGGGATCGGACTATTTGGACTGTGTGATCAGAAGAGCAGCCGGAATTAGATTCCAGAATGTGCAAAGAACTTTAATAGTGACACGGGCACTTAGTAGTGCATGAAAGAATGCACTTGATTAAAAACGAGCACAGAGGAAGACTCATCGTAATTTACCACCCGAAGCGTTTGCTGGCGTTCAAGTGACACTGGATAGAGAGCGTAAACATAATCTGTGGACGTGGAGGGCTCTACCTCGGCTCATTTCCGTGATGCCTTCATGACGTAATCCAGCCAATCAGATGCCATCGTCTGGGCATAAAAGTGGGAGGGTCGCCAGTTTCACAACAGTCAGACTTAAGGGGAGCCGGAACGATGAATATGACAAAATTAACTTCTTTTTGCTTTTTTTCGTTATAAAATTATTTCGAGTTTTCTGAAGGAACGCTGTAAATGACGAGATTAACGTGGTTTGGTTTTTTTTTCGTTATAAAATTATTTGGAGTTTTCTGAATAAAACAAATCATGTTTGACCCTTCTGAGTGAATTCTAAGTGTGTTTCTTATCGTTGCAAAGTTGACGCGCCGCGTAAGCGGTTGTAGCGACTCGGTTTGTCACCTCTGACGGCGCCGCTCGCTGGCTGCAAGCAGGGTATCTTCGCGGAATTAGACAGTGTTTACTTCTCCAACGTTGTATGGTTTTATGTCTTTTATCGGTAAACATAAACGCTATACCGTGTGTGTTGACTTGTAGAGTTTGCTTTGTGATGTTTAGCTGCTCAGTTTTGGAGGAGATGGATCGTTCCGGCTCCCTTTAACTCCTGATGACGATGATGCAAGCATTGAAAACTTGGCATTTTATCTGAATTGGACTCGGAAAGTAAGCCTAGAACTTTTTATGCAAGGACTTCCAAAGACTTCAGGGCGATAATACTGAATGGTTCCTTTGGCATAACTGTCAAATGTCAGTAGCGCTGTAGCACTATGTATCCAACGTTGGCCTCTTAAACAAAAGGAAAAGAGATCCTTAGCACCGGAAATTCCTGCTTTAGAGAGATTCATGTAAAGTGTGTTAGCTATAGATAACAACATCCACTGATTTTTTCATTTGTATATCTATGTTTATTTGTTTTATTTTTGCTACTAATTAGTATCCACAGTACAATGTGCCTTGCTACTGTTTTCATGATAGTCTAACAAATGAGTGAAGCTCATCACGCCATATTCATCTTCGTGTTCTGTTTTTCGTTATTGTTTAGAGGGACGGTTGGTTTGTAAATAATCGCAGGCGCATCCTGACAGTATAAAGTGCCCCAGAATTCGCGGTCAAGGCCTATATCGTGTATGTCGAATTCCGGAACAATATAATAAACACAGTGAAAAAGTTGAAGACATTTTGTAATAGAAGTATTGAAGAACTGCATTTCGCAGCGTCAGAATTGTACTATATTCTAAGAATGGATTTTAATCATAAAATAGGAGGTGAAATAATAGTTCACATGTGACGGACCGGCTTAGGAGTCAAATAATAGTGCGTTTTGACACAACGTTGTCTGAACTCTACTACCAGTAAGAGAGATGTAGCGAATCACAACTTATACTGCCTTCATCATTTTGCCCTAATGTTTAGCTTGGATCCAACATTTCCTACGTTGAATTGATAATTAATGTCATGTTAGATTCCTTCTTTTTAAAATCACTTTACGAAAATTTCATTTGCAGTTGGCTACTTTCTCAGGCTTATGACACCACATTTATCGTTGCTTTCTGAAGAAGATAAATATTTGGATTATTGCGCATTCAGTATGAAGTTGCTAGCTTTTTCGTTACTCTCATATCGTTAGCAAAATTTGGTTAAGCATTCTCCGAAATTTCGCCGTCAGTGCCTTTCTGTGTATTGCCTCGTCGAGTGATAAACTAAATGACAGCATGGACATTTAAATGTCACATTTTCACTTTACTACCCCACACTCGAACCATTATGCCGCAATAAATCACCGTGAGAGTCGTCTGTTTCTATACAAGACGTTCAGAGTTATAAATTCAGTTAGTAAAAGACGAACTTAGGGATTACAGATTTACAGAAAAAATTAGGTACACTTGAACATTCACTCTCATTTAGCTTCAGTTACAAAGTTAAAGCTGAAAGGTACAAAGTGAAGCCTTATTAGCGCATTCTTAAAAGCTTTATAAGATGCTTTGAACTGGCATCCAGTTGCTGTCGGGCCCGTAATATGCCTCGTAGCCTCCAGACTTCCTGGAGCACCCTCTCCCAGCCAGCAAATAAGCGATGTTTAGCACACGAGGCATAGATGATTGCAGAGTGAGCATTGGATATGTTCCATGTCTTTTATCAATGTCTTTCATCTTCCATCTAACGTCACGCTGTTTACTGATTTCTTTGTTGCTCTGAATTTTCTGGCATTTCTTATGCAGTGATCAAGTGTTTTTGCTGTAGAGTACACGTGTGACATTTTTCGCGGTGTCTGTTCCCGTTACGAAAACATTTCATCGAAGTCACAACAGGAAACTGTTGGCGAAGTACGACGCGTTTCTCATTGTGTCTTTTAGAGCAGTATATCTGGCACTGTCATAATGGTCTCGTGCTGAATATAAGCGCCCATCACAAATGGCGTAGAATATTGAAAGCAATCCATGTCGTGCAACAGCTGTACCTCTCCATAACCCTCCCTGCTGCCGTCGATTTTACATTACCCTCATAAAAGTCACATGTGGCACGATTTCATATCGTTTCCGATCATCTCTTCTAGACCGAGGTAACGTGCAGCTGTGTTTTACGATTGGTGTATTCGAGGAATACGGTATGTCTCTCATAATTCCGTACACCATGTTTCAACATTTTCACACTAACAGGTAGTTACTGATCAGTCCAAATGTGACAAATTGTCCATACGTCGAATTCCATTTCACAACAATTTCCTTCGAGCAAACATCCGTTGTAAAGAAGAGCAACGTCTCAGATCAGTGCAATAAACTTTTCAATAATTTATATCAATAGTATGTCGTAAAGAATATTTTGTTTCAGTTCTAAAAATCTTTTATCTTAATTGTTACTCTAAAAACTGTATTGTTTTCATTTCAAGTCCTTTGTATATAGTGCAGTATTTTCACAAAAAGAATGCCTAATGGTATTTAATAAATATGAAAAGGAAACCATTTTCATGAGGGGCAGCAGAACTCTGTGAAATATAAATAACCTAATGTTTTCTGTTAAGTACATATATTCTGAGTTCCTGACAACGGCGGATTGCCCCTGACGATTTTTTTAATCTTGCGACATATGCACAGGCCATCCTGCGAAATGTACTATCGTCAAAGCTCACTATCATCTTTTTTTTTTTTTAAATACTGGAGGAAGACACCTCAAAATTTGAGGCAATCTACAGTTATAGTGTGCTGGAATGTTTCTTGGAATGGAGCTATCATCGGAAAAAAGAGAATGAATGTGGTATGCTCAGTGTGGAGCTATCAGTTATCTATCTAGTGATCTAAACTCATTGGCAGCAGCAAGTTAGTTCTAGGGAAAAGGAAACTAAAGACATTACAGCCATTTATTTTATTCGAAGATGTATATGTTAAAGTAAGTAGCAGACTAAAATGAATATTTAATGTATAAGAACACACGACTTGTAAAGTAAATAGCTACAGTTTTGTCTCTGAAACTTCTATTTTTTGGGTTTAGCGGTGGTCTCAGTTTCTTTTGTTTGCGTCGGCAAGTCAGCTGCAGCCCGACATCAACTCATCTAGAAATGTCTGTCTCGTAGGTGTATATAATTGTTTGCTGCAGCACTTTACATGGATTACCAATGGATCAGTCTTGCAGGTCGCTAGTGATACTTCAGTTCAGTATTGTCAAACAAAGTAAACTACACATCCGTATTATTGCAAGCATTGTCGTCTTGAGACGTAAGCACGCGTGTAGCCCCTTCAATGTTTTATCTCAAAGAGTCGGGGTTCCTATATCTTTTGGAATCCTACAAATAATTTAAAGGTACCGATTAAACAATGAAACGTCCCCTTTGAAAATTTAATAATGACTGTGCTGGCAAACTACTGCGTTATTTGATACAGAAACAGCTGAGTAAAACTCAACGTACTCAGACAGTTTTATCTTTACTTGTTCTGATCATCATTAAACTGACACACAATATTATAGCGCAATGCAGTCTGACTTCCAATAATCCCTACAAAAGAGTGGCCCTGAGTAACAATAAGCTATATCTTTCATGAATCACCTACCTCACAAAAATCTTCGTTACTCGAACTACTGCAATACAGCGAGCGCCAATACTGCTAGCTAGATAAAAGATTCTAACTACTGAAGGCACTGACTACTGATAGGCATATAGTTAGCAAACGAATGAGAGAACAAATAATGTATTTACTTAATAGTGTTCAGGTCGTGACACTGAGTTTTGCACATTTCCTACATCTGACCGACATACGTCCAGATCGTCCGCTCATAGTAACCTCTCAAAGCTCTATCATCTCTCTCCCCACATCCACCACTGCTGGCGGCTCACATCCAACTGCCCAACGCTACGCACTATTCACATCCAACTGCCCAACGCTACGCTAGCGAATATTCCAATAATCAGTCCAACCAGTCATAGACTGCACACTATTCAGTCAGCAGTTTTCATACAGAGCACCAGGGGTCGTTACCAACATAAAATCCTAGATCGCCTACTTCCAATACGAAAGTAAATAAAACCATGTTCTATCAACAAAATAACCTTTCACAGGCGACTGGCCTGCGTGCAGTATCACGTAAGTTACTAGGAATAAGCCTTTATTTGTAATTTCACTTAAAATTAAACTGTGTCACATCTAATTAACAATGTAACCGGTTTGTCCTAAGCGATCATTTGACTTTGATAAAATAAGAAACGACCAAAATCTTCGCTATATTTGTGGTTTTTTACTTTCAAAGCAAGTCTGATAGTGTCTGAGAACGAATATGGCAGTACTATGAATTGCTGTAATTATGACTGAATATTACAAAATAGAGTCCTGTGAAAACTGATCACGAATTTGTTCAAACTATTTATGCTAACAGTTGATAAATATGGGTATACTCTCCAGATTTATGCTATGGCAGACGATTGTTAACTAGCTAGTAACAGCGTGAGGACACAGTAAGAAGGTACAAAGCATTTTTTTTACGGCTGAGGACTTGTGTTAAGAAATTTGATGTATTCAGATACGATCTGAGCTTAGTTAGAGTTTAAAAAACAGTCGGTTATAATACAGTGATATATTTTAAATCAGCTGTTGTGAACCGAGTAGACAGCAAGCGTATGCTGAAGATGAATCAAAACGAAGGTGACCTTTACTAACACAGGCACAGAACAGCTTGTGTTTATTTCACAACATATTCATCTCAGTGCAAAATTATTTAAGTCTGCAGGCCTCTTAGCATTCGAGTTTCCGAACATATGTGGCTCAAATGGCTCTGAGCACTATGGGACTCAAGTTCTGGGGTCATCAGTCCCCTAGAACTTAGAACTACTTAAACCTAATTAACCTAAGGACATCACACACATCCATTCCCGAGCCAGGATTCAAACCTGCAACCGTAGCGGTCGCGCGGTTCCAGACTGTAGAGCCTAGAACATCTCGTCCGTACATATGTGATGTGGTCTGAATACACAGAGAATATTATACTAATATACCGCCATAAAATTATACGGTGACAACTTTAGTATGTTTTTTCACTGACTCCGGAAACACTATGTTTGATGGAACATCGAAAGAAGTTGATTTAAGATAAGTTGCAAGTTAGTTTCTAATCTGTCATGAGCTGGTATGCCACAGGAAAATGTACTTTTGGGATTTTGGTGACCAATACTACTCATTCGTATAGATAATCCTCCATCTGAAATTGTTCCTTGTCTTATCGATGAAATTAGTTCAGCTTTTTTTCTCTTCGGTATGTGTGAAGTGGAAGCGTCAGCGACGTAGCTAGCACTTATTATGGCTTTACTGTGGCAAAAAGACCTCCTCAACTCAGATGTAATTTGCCAAGTGCAAATTACGATTACAAATTTATAGCAAAAAATTAAATACTTGTTAAGATACGTACCACAAGCCGCCCGTTCATGCTTCTTAAAGTACACAAAAAAGTGATAGCGATTCTAGACCAGCACATTCCTTCGCAGTGAACTCAACAGCAATTGAAAGACAGCACTTAGAAGTAGTATGTATCAACCTCTTTCGTCCTGATGACGGCAGCTGTGCTTCGTAAGATATGGGCTCCACGGTAAAACTGTGGAGCCATTCTAAGCCAATCTCGTCTTCGATCACAAAGTTGGTGTCAAACACGATAACCTACTTGTTTGATAGTTTATAAATTTAAATTTAAATTCATAGCTTG